>NW_028143367.1:0-119590 GCF_977018435.1 Lepisma saccharinum
AGAGAGAGAGAGAGAGAGAGAGAGAGAGAGAGAGAGAGAGAGAGAGAGAGAGAGAGAGAGAGTCCTCGTTCTTCTTCTCTCCTCTTTCTCTCTTGTCCTTATATATAAAGAGAGGCATCCCCGATGGCGCAGTGGTAGCGTCCTCGCCTTGTAATCAAAGCGTCCCGGATTCGATACCCGATGGAGGCACATAGTGGTTCGGATCCCACTTGAAACTGTAGGTCCAGTCCCCATTAGCCTTACTGTGCATAAAGTGGAATTAAACACAAATTCAATCAATCAACTATAGAGAGAAAGAGAGAAAGAGAGAAAGAGAGAAAGAGGGGAAGAATGAGAGAGAAATAGGGGAGAGAGAGACGAGAGAAAGAGAGGACGAAGGAGAGAGAGAGAGAGAAAATAGAAAGGGAGAGAAAGAGAGAGGGAACTCTCTCTCTCTTTCTCTCTTCATTCTCTCTCTCTCGCTCTCTCTTTCTCCTCCCAAAGGTTTTCTCTCTCTATTTCTCTCACATACACAGAGAGAGAGAGAGAGAGATAGAGAGAAAGAGAGAGAGAGAGAGAGAGAGAAAGGAAAGAGAGAAAGAGAGAAATTCCATCTCATTACCTCTCCATCCTCTCATTTATCTCTCTCTTATCCCACTTTCTCTCTCTCTCTCTCTCTCTTTGTCCCACCATTCTGGGGAAGGAAAAGCAGGAAGAAGAAGAAGAAGCCAAGAAGATGATGAAGCGAGCGAGAGAGAAGGGGGCTAGCTGTTTCAGTTCCCGATATATCGATGAGTCAATTGTTTCAGTTTTGCTTCGAGTCCACTTTTTTGCACATATAGGCTAATCGGGACTGGACCTGTAGTTTAATGTGGGATTAGAACCACTATGTGCCTCAATGGGGTTTCGAACCCGGGACCCCTTGATTACAAGCCCAAGTCAACAACGTTACTATTACGCAATCGGGGGAGGTTCTTGCAAATGCGGGCGAAAGAGGATCTATATAGACGAATAAAACTATTGAACATTTTGCTTATTTTGCGGCACTTTACTGCTGCTTTATAATCGCGACGATGGAAATAAATTATGAGATGAAACTAATGAAGGGACCTCATAAAAAGATTGATGATCCCAGGACGGGATTCTAATTCCGGACTTTAGATGGCGAGATCGGAAGTCTCTGGAAATAACTGTAGACTGTATGGATCATTTGTATGCTCAACTTAGTATTAACGTCCTAATCAGCTAGAGATATCAGACTGATCTTCTATAAAATGATTCCCATTCAAAAACTGAGGAATTTGCCAGGAAGTTATTAAAGAAATTAACAATATCCTACTTCGGCGGCGGCGGCAGAATTATTCATCTAGGAGTGCTGAGGGAGTGCAGAAAGAAATTTGGGGAGTGCGATTCTGAAAATAAGGAAAACATGAAACAGACATGCAACATTCCAAAACTGGGGGAGCAAGGTGCCAAAACTGGGGAAGGGAGACAAGGACAGTTTACTTACCCTTGGTAGATAAGGTTTAGCATAGTGCGGGGGCAAAAATAACAAAAAGCGGGGGGCAACAACACCCCTAATCGTCGCCACTGATTAATATAAATTACTGACTGAAATTAAAATATATATGTGAAATGTATAACTTTAGACTGACATTCATTTTCCAGGAATGCTGCCCCCTCCCCTGGACATCCATGATGATATGTATTAAATCTTCTACTCCAAGAAAGTGGTCGTACAGTGTAAACATTCAGATACACGTTGCAGTCTTATTGAACTATGTAGTGAAATACAAAATAAAATCATCCTGCCCTTAAAAACACAATTTTTGAACCTTTTCAATGTAACCAATGGAGATACAAAATACATAGTACATTATAGCCTACCTTCCGTCTGCCACAAGACAAAACGCGAAGAGCACAACAACTGTGTCATCTTTAGAATCCCTTCTGCCGCACTATCGCCAACAACGAACTGTAAACTTTCTTCGTGAACATTGGGCCTCTTCCTAGCAGTTTTTGAAAAGTTGAAATGGTACGTTTACTAGACATGTTACGTGGAACAAATACATAGAACGTATTAAGAAGAAAACTACCCTTCATGTTACAACTCGCATTAAATAATTTCCCGAGCACGACCTGGTGATACCTTCAAAGCAGCTGAAATTTTTGCTCGAGTGTAAGGAAGAACAAGTAAACGGAAAATAAACCGTTTATCAACAATGCAAAAAAGAAAAAAAACGTAACTCACATTAAGCTATAGGCAATTATCAAAAACCACGAACAGACCACTTGTAGAAACAAAAGAAGAAAAATTTCATAACAACGCTGATGTTTACAGAGGCTGCCGCCAGTACAGAAAAGTATCGGCACCTCTTTCAGTGCTTGCCCGATGCATACAATAAAAACGGTCTTACTTCAGTACCTATCATTGGGCGCTCAATAAGACGACATGACATAATATTATATATTAATGTTAGTGTTTTCAGTTGATCGTATGGGGTGCTGAAGGGGGTGCGAAAGAAAATTAAGGGACGCGCCAGCACCCCCTCGCGCCCCCTGACGCCGCCCTTGTGCTACTTCCTCTGTTATTAACTGATTTTGTTCCACTGATGTAAACAAGAATGATCTTGTTTTATTTACATTCTGAATCAGATAAATGAAAATTTCTTACACGGATATAACTTTGTGGAACGATTCCATTCCATGGTCTGCTGCAATCTGTTTTAAGACGACAATGTTATCCACGGGGCTCGAATCGTATCCATGGAAGCTATTACTGGTTGCAAGCATGCTTGAATCATACAATCCTGGCGTTTAGTTTCCGAAATGTTTCCTTATCTCTCTTCCGGAGAAGAGCCATGCTTTTTTTCCACATAATAAACCTGTCCCAGCAAACCAACTTCCGCGGACGCTAGAACCGGAAGTGATGGAGACGCCATTCCGCTCTCGGTTCTTTGGCGGCGGATCAATTTCCTGATAACAGCAACGCCACAACCATTACATTCCTGGTTCGACATATAATGCAGGTCATTTGATTGTGGCAACCCTGCTGTGCACGCGGAATGTCCGTGTTTTTTTTTAATGTCCCGCGCGACAATTGTGCGGTTAAGTGTTTCCAACCTCTGCAAACTGTGTCCAAATATGAACACATGTATCTTTGACCTCTTGAAAACGCTTGTAAGTGGAAATTTGACCTTAATGCCTCCGAAAAATCGCTTGTTTTAAGGTTCATTGTTATGTACATATATGATAAGGGCGTACTGAAGGAGGAGCTGATGGGACTGCAACCTCCGCCAGTGCACATGAAAGAAAATTAGAATATATTAGGGGGAACCGATGAGAATATACGTATCTTGTAGAGCACAAAACTGATACCTAAGATATTTTTCTGGAAGCAAAAAAAAAAAAAAAAAAAAAAGAGTCTTCAGATTTTAATGTGTTCGTCTTTGATTCATTAAGTCTATAAGTTTCAGGTCAAGGACGTTTAAAAGATTATCACTATACAATTCTAGAAGTTGGTTACAATATAATACATTCAAAATTAAATTACAAAATAAATATATTCATCACTCCACAAACTGTATACTAAGTAATGCCACACAACTCTGACAGCATTTCCTAAATTTGAAAGGCAGGATAATATGTGTAAATTAAGATAGGGAAAAGTTATATTTAACCAAAGAATTTGATACATTCTCTATAGGATATACCAAGTTCCACAAATAAGATCCCTGGTACGCTACCACAGTGGGATCCATGAGTATTACCGTGCAAATTGTCCATGTTTATTTTCATTAATTTGTCTCTTACATCCTATATGTTTTTAAGCGATGGATTTTCATGTATGCTGGTGCAGAAGTTGTCAACAGCTTGCTTTGAGTTTTCTTTTAATTCTTGAAGCTTTTATTGGGTCAAGTAAAGTAGACGAACATGGTGATGGACCATTTGCACGGCAATGTTCATAGATACAAAAATTAATATATTTGTAATCTGTTTTGGCATCAGTAAATTATTTATGGAGGTATGTTAATTTTGTATAGAAATTGTAAACGTTAAAACTACATGGTGTAATGATGTAAATCCATACAAAACGATTTGGCCAGGTTGTCTAGGCATCTTGTAAACAAGCTTTTTGTATAAAAAGAGCCAAAATTATAAGCTCTTCAGCCTACTTTTACAGGTTTCCGTAAGGTTGGTATCTCAGGTCAATCAATAGGGAAGCACTACCATTACCTTCGGGTTTATTTGGTGCAAGCTAACGGGCGGTTCTTCGTAAACCTGTTGTCTTCCGGAGTGGTTCCTGCGATAAAGCACCCTTGTTTGGCTTTTGGAAGAATTACCCGTTGCAGATTTGTTCGCCGAGCTGCATTTGTTAACTTACTCCAGAATCGCCAGTGAAAAAGTTTTATTGTAATTGTGTAAAATACGAAATAAAACTACTTTTTGGAAAAATTATTCCATTCCATATCCATTTCATTCCACATAAGGAAAGGTATAAATCCGACACCGGACGTGGTCATCTGTTAGAGTACAACACACATATCTTTACCGTTGCGCAGATACCAATTTTTGTTTCGTCTCCCTCTCTCTTAGCATCACGTGTTCTACCATGCTCGCCAACCTTCGCTATTTTTGGCATATTGTCATTCCATTCCTGGACACTCGCGCAAACATCATTGAAAACAATTGAATAGCGCTCCAGCTCGCGATTCACACCGTTCGGCAGGGACTGTAATGTGGCAATATAGCACGGCGTAGTGCTTGCTTCTTTTATGCAGTGCATGTTCATTGGCTAGCTACTGTAATAATGAAGCACTATTTCTGTCACGGAAGGGGAAAGGCAGGTAAAATGACGGTGAGTTTTGTTGGATTGGAAGCACCATATTTTTATTTTATACTAAGTATTTGACCGGTTTGACGTTGTGTGCGAGTGCTTCTGAACTGTAGACAATTTACCGAACCCATAGCTGTGTTCAATGTTATCTACTGGTTATAATCAGGGCTAGGATTTATAGGTAAATACATACTTTTAGTTTGACGAAATATCGCTGAAATTTTGTGATATCTTTGCGAATAGTAATGTTTGTAGTAACTTAAGGTACATTTTATTGTCAATATTTTTCCATATTTCTAACTTTAATAAATAATTACTTGTACATATTTCAACAGGTTTAATTCACAAATTGTTCATATTTCATAATATTTTAAATGTTCAAAATAAATAAATTATGTGGCTCCAACAGCATTTCAAATCTTGGCTCCGGCACGTGTTCTTGTAGAAATGGCATAGAGGAGGCTGTCATTTTTGCTGCTTAATGCGATGCATATTGTTTTCTGTGTTAAAATTGCCAAGCTTTGATGGGTGACCAAGTTCATAGCAGGGCCGGCGGAAGGGGAGGGCGAACCGTGCCACCCCCCCAGAGCGGCAAATTTTCAGGGCGGCAAAATTTGAAGAGAAGAAAAGAATAAGCCTATTGAAGTAGTGGTATTTACGGTAGGGACAGCGCCGGAAAGGAAGAGCTCCCCTTAAGCAGCTTTGGCCATACTTAAAACTTGCTCAACATGAGCATATGAGCTTTTTGCTCTAGTGTGGAACCCTGCCTAATCCAAGATTTTTGTAAAAATGCCCTCGGGCATTTTTCAGAAAAGAAGAGCTCCCCTCAGATTGATTTGTCTATACTTACAAAAGTTGCATCAGCCAGATTTTTGTCCATAAACTTGTCAAAAATTGATATTTTTTTGGCCACACCAGAAATTAAGCAAAAACCCATACCTACTCGCACATATTTACTTCTGGTTTAAGTTTAATTGGATACCAGCCTCAACTTGCATATCCAATATTAAAACAATGCAATATGCAGAGCCCCTCTAGAATTGCTCCGTGACTCTCTTATTTCTTATATTATATGTTTGCGTGTTTCAAGTAATTCCCCTCTGTGTTAGTGTGTACAATTCCCGAGACGGTAGTATTGATTTTTGTTTTGCATGTTTCTCCTCAGCGCCAGTACTTACAGAAATTCCCGAGTATTGCATCAGCCAGTATTGTGAGAGTGACTGAGGAGAACAGATGTGTTGATACAGTGCTTCTCATACTTACCGGCCTGTTTGGTTTAAATATTCATATTGAACAATATAAAATCTGATATTTGTTGTAATCCACTCACATTTAGAGTCAAGCTTATATTTGTCCCATATCCTGCATGTCTGTACAGGTATTTGCGCTGGGTCAGTGTGAATGAATATTTATTCTTTTTTTCCACTTGTAAGCTATTGGCTTTACAACCTGTCATAATAAGCATAGAGATTAGATTTAAAACCCAGGAAATTTTATATAAATACCAAAGCCAAAAAATATTAACACACATACACATATATACACACACACACACAAAGCACACAGCTGAACCCAACTGATATTTTTTATTCAGTATAAAGTTTTGAATTGAAACCCAGGAAATTGTATATAATAAACAACAGCAAAAATGCCGAATCAAAAATATTGCAATCAGTGCAATAAAAATATATTTAGCTCTAATTGGGCCAGACACCAAAAGATTTGTAACCCGGACAAATACAGAACTCCCACAAAAATTTGCCCCAAATGCCATAAAAAATATAGCATGCAATACTTCACATATACACATAAAGATACTTGCTCTGCACAATCATCAATATTGCCCCCTCAACCATCCACATCTGGTCTGAAAAGAAAGCATGAAGCACCTCTTAATGCCAGAGCAGCAAAGCAGCCACGCTATACACCACCCATCCGTAGCAGTTTTAACGGCCAATTAAGGGATCACCGGTTTGTATCAGAGCCAAGATGTGGCATTAAGAATTTTTTGAAGAGTGTAAATTCTAATGTGCAGGCAATTCTAAATGCACAAAATGGCTCTTATAAACTGTCCCTCAAATTGTTTGCACAATATAAGAAACCAAATGGCACAAAATTTACACAGCCCCACATAACAGAAACTGTACCTGTATATTCAAATGCAAATTCGGACAGAATAATAAGCAGGTTGATGGATCAACTGAACATTAAACACTCTGAATTTGCGGCAAAAGAGTCTGGATGGAGCCTATGCGGCTCTCCACACAAGTTATATGTTAATATTTCTGAATTCAGCCCATTAAAAGGTTCCACTTATGTGCCATTACCTGCAAATATCAAAAACAAAAGAGCCGTGGTTAATATAAAAAATAATGACCAGAAATGCTTTTTGTGGTGTATTTTAGCTGCTCTGTATCCAGTTTCAAGGGATCCTCAGAGAATAACTTATTACAAGCAACATGAACATGATTTTGACGAGGCAATGGAGGGTTTAGAATATCCAATGTCTGTTCAAAATATTGATAAATTTGAAAAAAGGGCCAGACATATCAATGGCAAACAATTATCTATTAATGTTTTTATTTGTTCCACTGGCAATTGCCCGATAGCACCTCTCAGAATCAGTACACTTGATGATGAATCTGCTGTTCCGATTGATCTGCTCTTAATTGAAGGGGATGGCACATATCATTACACTCTGATACACAGTCTTGAAGCTTTAGTCAGAAAACAACTAGACAAATCTAAGACAATATTCAAGTTGTGCAGAAGATGTTTAACTGTTTTTGATGGTAGAAAAATGGTGAATGGGGTTCGGGAAGAAAATGCAGAAATTGCTAAAAACAAGTTAATTGAGCATCTGAAATACTGTGGCAACCATAAACCTGTTCATATGGTGATGCCTAATCCAAGTGAAAATTGCAAATTCAAAAAGTTTGAAGCCTTGTTGGAACACCCAGCATATATTGTCTGTGATTTTGAATCGAACCTCAAACCTCTTGCATTCTGCAATCCAGATCCCGAAGAATCTGCAATTACACCATACCAGCTACATGAACCTTCCAGCTTTTGTTATATAGTTATACGGGATGGTGTTGTTATTAAAGAATATTCATACATGGGACCAGATGCCATCAAAATATTTGCACATAGAATAGACAATGAGTGCCGTGACATAGCATCTAATTTCTTATTAAAATCAAAACCAATGTTGCCTTTAACAGAGGAACAGATTGAAGATTTCAACAATGCAGAAAAATGCCCGGTATGTGATTCTGAATTTTCAGATACAAATATCAAGGTGAAACACCATTCTCATACAGATGGTAAATTCAAAATGGCCCTGTGTAATAGCTGCAATATTCAGATCAAGAGACCAAAATTTGTCCCCATATTTTGCCATGGAGCATCCAATTATGATTTCCATCATTTGATCAGGTACGAGGGGTTTGACAAGCAGAATTTAAATATTTTAGCTGAAAATGATGAGAAATATATATCTATTAGCAAGATAATTAAAGTTAATGGTGTTCCTATTCACATAAGATTTCTTGATTCTTACAGAATTTTATCGGCTAGCCTGCCTACACTGGCAAATCAATTATCTGATGATCAATTCAAAATCACACGTGCCATGTTTCCAAATCAGGATTTGAAATTAATTAGGCGGAAGGGTGTATATCCATATGACTATGTTACAGATTTTTCTAAATTTGATGAGTGTTCCCTGCCACCACAAGAAGAGTTTTACAGCAGAATCAGAGGATCTGGAATCACTGATGAAGATTATCACCATGCCCAATTGATGTGGGACAATTTAAATTGTCAGACACTTGGTGATTATCACAATGCATATTTAAAACTTGATGTGACCCTCTTAGCTGATATATTGCAGGCATTCAGAAAATCTTCCATGCAAAATTATAAGCTGGATCCAATGTATTTTTACAGTGCCCCGGGCCTAGCATGGGCCGCAATGTTTTTGAACACTAACATGCATTTGGATCTGATCCACGATCAAGATAAGTATCTGTTTATGGAGAAATGTATAAGAGGGGGGATGGTGCAATGTTCCCAGAGATATGCCAGAGCAAATAACAAATATATGCCTGATTATGATCCAGCACGGCCATCAAATTATATACTGTATGTAGATGCCAACAGCCTCTATGGTCATGCCATGATGCAAAAACTGCCATATGCAGGGCTTGAGTGGGTTGAAAATTTCAATATTGAAGATGTTCAGGATTTTGATGACAGTGACTATGGCCTGTTCTTAGAGGTTGATCTGACAATTCCTGATGATTTGCACAATAAATTTTCTGATCTGCCCCCAATTCCCGAGGTTCAGTGCTCACCTGGCTCTAAACAGAAGAAGCTCATGATGACCCTGGAGCCAAAACAAGGTTATGCCATATATTACAAAAACCTCCAGTTCCTGATGAAACATGGTGTTCAAGTGACCAAAGTTGGAAAAGTTTTGAGGTTCAGGCACTCAGAATGGTTGAAACCATACATTGATACAAACACGGAGCTTCGAACATCTGCAAAAAGCCAATTTGATAAGAGCTTGTTTAAATTGATGGTTAATTCTGTGTATGGCAAAACAATTGAAAATGTCAGAAAACATACCGATGTTAAAATAATTACTGACCCCAGCCTGAGCAAAAAATTGGTTGCAAAGCCTAATTTCAATTACAGAAGAATTTATGATGAGCACATGGCACTTTTCAACATGAAAAAAACAAAGATTAAGTTTGATAAACCTATTTATGTAGGGGCTGCGATATTGGAATTGGCCAAATTACATATGTTAACATTGTATTATGATGTGTTGAAACCTTTTTATGGTGATAATATAAAATTGATGTACATGGACACGGATAGTTTTATTCTTGATATTAAAACAGAAGATGTTTATCAAGATATGTCACAGCCTGAATTGTTTCAATATTTTGATACCAGTGAACATACAATTATTCAACCCCACAACAAAAAGGTGCCTGGCAAGTTAAAAGATGAGACACTTGGTGATGTTATTGTGAAATTTGCTGGGTTAAGTGCCAAGGTGTATAGTTTTAAAACATGTAGTGGTGTTGCTGCCAAAAAGGCCAAGGGCATTGGCAAAGTGACTGTTGAAAAAGACCTCCAATTTGAAGATTATGAAAATTGCCTCAAATCCCAGAATTTAATCAAAACATCAGAAAATAGAATTCAGAGTGAGGATCACTTATTGACTTCAAATATTGTAAGAAAAGTGGCCCTGGACCCACATGATGATAAGAGATGCATTTTATCATGTGGCATACATACTTTACCTTGGGGGCATTGTGATTTGAAAAATGGGAATCAATGCCCAATTACAGAGCATGATTTGAAATAAATAAACATGCCTATGAACTTATTTGGGTTCAAAAAACAGGCTATTATGGAGCTGCCAACACCACAACCCTCTTCTGATATGCTGTCTAAACTGAGTGGCTTGTTAATTATTCATCTGAACAGCATACTTACAGATGTTGATGATGAAACAGGTAAAACATTGTACATATTTAACAATAATTTAAATCATTACCAATTACCTGTAGGTGGTCAATTGCAATTTATTACAACCCCTGAGGGTGATGTCAAAATTTCAGTAGGGAGAAATATTTATAGAATCAAGCACTCAAACATGATTTCTGGCACTGTTTATACTGTTTCTGCTGGTGACTGCTTATATATTGAGGTCCCTGGATCCTATGACAAGCTTATACCCTTTTTTATAGAATTAAGAATCAGATATTCAATAATAAATAACCATTAAAACAAAAATGCCTAATGATATATTTGGTCATACAAGACATGAAGATCACAGTGATGAGATTCTGATGCTTGATGTCAGAGTCAAGAAATTAAGAAGTGATTTACAAGCTTTACAAACCACACTCAATGCCAGTCTTCAACTAGAAATTACAAATTTACAATCACAATGCATGGACCCTCTTCTTAAAATTGATTCTGAACTCAAATTATTGCTTCAGAAATATACTGACTTGGCCACATTGGATAATTTTCAAAGTTTAGAAGAAGCTGTAGCAGCTCTTCAAGCCAAATTTAAGACCCAGGCCACCAACTCCGAGCAATTGAAACAGCAATTGGAAGAGCAGATAAATAATGTCCAGACACAGCTCCAAACAATTGTCAAAAGCATAAATCACAAGAAGATTTTGATCTAGTGATTTCCACTCTAAAAGAACCGATTCAATCACTCCAGATACCTAATCTGGACCCCTTGAACAATGCCATAGCCGAGGTTAAAGAAAAAATTGAGACACTTGAAAATTTTATGAACAACTTGCCATCTTCTGATGCTTTGAATGCAATAACTCGGAGTGTAGCAAATATTAAGCTGCAACTTGAAACATATGAAGATTTTGGAAAAATTCAAAGTTCCATAACCCATCTTGAAGGTACAATAGCAGCAGTGCAAAATGATTTGGCAAATGTACTAGAATCTCGCCTGCCTGGAATTGTAGATACCCTTGTCAGTGTCCAGCAACAAATCACAAAGCTTGAAAACCTCAACACTGAATCTGAACTATCTCATTTTCATCACTTGATCGATGATATCCAAACAAAACTTGAAATTTTACAACAATCCACACCCTCTCAGGCAGATATAGCCCTGCTCCAAAATGCTATGCAAAATGTGGCTGATGCTTCTGAATTAAACAATGTAAAATTGGCACTTGAATTTTTGCAAAATACTGTATCAAATCTGCCCACATCACAGGAACTTAAAAATATTAAGAGGGCAGTGAATCGCATATTGAAATCAGAAGATATCAAGAATATCCAGACAGAGATCAAACAACTCACTCAGACAGTTGCCACTCTACCAACCAATCAACATACTAATGAACTGCATGCCCTGTTTGAGGATATCAGAAGACAGGTCCATGATCTTACTGCTCAAAATTCAAAATTGGCAGTTGTTGAAAATTTGCAACAAATTGTAGCTAATATCAAGCAACAGCTAGGGACCATGGAATCCAATCAAGCAAATGCTCTGTCTGTTTTTGCTACCCAGCTTCAAGAGATTGTGCAACAATACAAGAAACTTGTTGTGGACATAAAAATCAAGCCAGGCCATGATGATGTTGTTAGGACCATCAATGAGCACCTTGAATCTGTAACAAGCAGATTGCTTACAGCAGAAAAGGAAATAACAGGCATAATCGAGAATCCAAAACATACAGTAATTCTTGAATTGTACAGCATCCCCAACAAAGAATATGATTCACCATTTACACCAGGTGGCAAAATATATATGCTGTCCCCTGCACAATTTTATTACCAGTTTTTTGTTGGGGGCACTCTGAGACCAATCAAGATCAAATATTGGCTTCAACCACAGGCACACCACTACCCCACCTTATCAATAACAAATGCTGACAACAAACAAAAAATCACCAGTGTAGAGTTAGAGGATTTTACAGACCCCAATACATTAGAAACAGCCTATACTGAAGATGATGGCACTTTGGAATTTAAAATACAAATAGGAGACAAATTATATTTAGAAAATCCTGTAGTATCAGCTGCTGAACACCCTATAGTTGCAATATTCTTGTTTTCATATTATGTCTAGACAAATTATTGTTGATGAATTACACAGACAAGCCAGACATAATTATAAGAGACTGCCAGTAGTCACAAAAGGCATAGATGATTTATGGCAGAGCGACTTGATTGAAATAGCAAGTGGGCAGTTGAAAAACTTAGACAAAATCAACAAGGGCTACAAGTATCTACTCACTGTAATAGACACATTTTCAAAATTTGCCTGGGCTGTGCCACTCAAATCCAAGACTGGAAAATGTGTTACAGAAGCCTTCAGGACAATCATCAATCAGAGTGGAAGATCACCGCGCTATTTGCAAACAGATAATGGCAAAGAATTTTATAATTCTGTGTTCCAACAATTTATTAAAAGCCAGTCAATACAACATTATTCGAGTTACAGTGATCTCAAAGCCTCAATTGTAGAGAGATTCAACAGAACCTTAAAAAATCTTATGTATAAACAATTTACACTTCAAGGTAATTATAAATGGATTAATATTCTTCCAGAACTTCTACATAAATATAACAACTCGGTCCATTCCACAATCAACATGAAACCCTCTGAAGTAACTTCATCTGATGAGCAAAAATTGATCAGGACTGTTTATTATCCTAGATACCAGCCAACAACAAGAAAGGCCAAATACAGGGTGGGTGATCAAGTAAGAATCAGCAAATATAAGCACTTATTCAAAAGAGGCTTTACAAGAAACTGGAGCACTGAATTATTTACAGTGGTTCAAGTTAAACCCGGGACCCTTAACACATATATAATAAAAGATCATCGAGGAGAAATTCTCAAAGGCCGATTCTATGAACAAGAACTCAGCAAAACTAAACAGCCTGACACATATCTCATAGAAAAAATCATCCGCAGAAAAGGCAACAAGTTATTTGTCAAATGGCTAGGACTTCCAGAACACAGCTGGATCGATGCAAACAAAATAATAATATGAGCACCTGGGATGTTATAAAAAGGCTGCCAGAACCTGAACAGCAGAATAAGAGAAATGGCAACTTGTTACCTGATAATATTAGGTGTCTTATTGTTGGGCCATCTGCTTGTGGTAAAACTACACTAATGGTTGATAATTTTTTATTGGCACCCAACTGGTTAGACTGGAAAAACAGGCACTTGTATGTTTTTTCTAAGAGCTTGGAACAATTAAAATATCAGCAGCTGATGAAGCTATATGATGGATTGGATATTGCCACTTTTGAATCAGATGTTAAGCCACTCCATGAATGTCTCGATAATTCTGTTGTTGTGTTTGATGACATTATACTGGATAATCAAAACAAGGTTAGAAATTTCTTTACACAGGGCCGACACAAAAACATTGATTGCTTCTACCTGGCACAGACTTTTTCTAAAATACCGAAGCAGCTGATCCGAGACAACAGCAATTTTATATGTGTGTTTCATCAAGATCATACCAACCTCAAACACATACATGATGAATATGTAGGTGGGGACTTGAGCTTCAATGATTTTTCCAAGTTTTGCAGTAAGTGCTGGAACCAGGACAGTTATGGGTTTGTCACAATTGATATGACAAGAACACCCAATAGTGGCAAATACAGAAATAAAATCAACAATTTTCTAGACATTGAAACATAAATAAATAACCATGAAAAGGCCAATCATTGATGATCTTAAATTAAGAGATTATCTTGTAAAAAGATTTAAGGGATGGAAATCAGAGAACCGGGGAATTTATGAAAAATACAAACAAACAGAACAGCCTGTAATTGATGCTATTAGTGAATTAGGTAAGAATATCAAAACTGTTACAGAGCAAAATCAAAATTTGATCACAGAGCTTGTACCTGTAGCTGCTAGGAACATATTAGATTATCCATTCACCCCACTTTCCAGTATTCATACACCTAGTCCTATTGCTCCTAGAAGAATTGAAGCTACTCAGGATCCTATTGAATTGGGTCTTCTTGCACAAAAATATTTAACCACACCTAAAGACAATAAAGATGAGGTGTTTGGCTTATATGCTGACACAGAGCTTGATGGCAGTATCATACATAGAATTGGTAATTTCAGAGTAACTTTTATGGGGGATGATCTGATTGTTTATTCAGAATCTCATCTCGGAGAAAAAGGTGCTTTTGTTAAGTACCCCGGAACACCTGGATTGTGGGAACTGATGACTAGGAAAAGGCCTGGCAGCTATACAGATCAAGATTATGAGCACTACAAAGAAATATTAATAAAATCAGATGCTCTATACCAGAACAATGATCCCACACAAAAAAGAGTCAAGTCTAGCAGTGGGGCAAAATATAACAACTTAATCAAGCCCATATGGTCACAGATCAAGACTGGCAGTGGGATCAAACAATACAACACCCTGCCCAAAGAATTTGTCTGGGTTGATGATGTCAGGAAACTTGTAGATAGGTTATTGGTGATAGCTGGGGAGGAAAATGCAGGGAACCACAATTTTTACAATGAAAAGGTTGGAATTATGGACATGATAAGCACAAAATTGTCTAATTTTATAGTGAATGACCCTAAGGGGATTGGATATCTTATAAAAATTATTAATACTCTACCACCTAAATTTTGGAATATTTCTGAGGGCCGGGGACTGGTTAATGACATTATAAACAAGCTGCCATTTGAACTACACATTCCAGGCTATCAGTATTGTGGTCCCGGCACAAAATTGGACCATAGATTAAACAGAGGTGATCCTGGTGTTAATCCTTTAGATGCTGCTTGTAGAGACCATGACATAGCATACAACACACGTTCTGATCTTGACAAGAGACATGTTGCAGACAAGAAATTAGAAGAGGCTGCATTTGGTAGATTTGTAAGCAAAAATGCTTCTTTGAGTGAAAAAATAGCAGCATTGGGGACCACCATAGCTATGAACACCAAACAAAAACTGGGGTGGGGGTTGTGAATATGTATATAATAAACCTACAATGAAGGCCAAGGGTGTTATGTATCAAATACCTTATGCAGGTCTCAAATCTCTTAAAACTATTGACAGTCTTTTAACCAAAAAGCAGCGCAAGAAAAAAAGCTCTTGTCTTGCCAAGGGACATGGTATGAAATTGTTGCTTAGCACCCCCCAATTAAAAAAATTACAACAATCCAGGAAAAAATCACATGTGGGGGGGTTTCATATTTACCATCCCTGCCATCTTAGCTGCTCTCGGGGCTGTGTGGAGCTTGGCTGGGGGATCAGCTGCCATAGCAAAAACAGTAATAGATGCCAAGAAGAATAAGGCAGAATTAGATGAGCAGAGGCGCCATAACCTGGCCATGGAGAAAAAAGGCAAAGGTGTTAAGAGAGCCATGAATAAGTTTAAAAAAAACAAGAGCCGCTTACAAACCAAGATATTGAAGCTTTAATCAAGCCACTGGGCATCAAACATTTTAGAGGTGTGTACATGTCTGATTCTTTACCGGAACAACCACTCAACAAAGAGTGTGGCATTGTTAATTTGGATAAGTACAAAAATCAGGGCACTCACTGGATCTGTTATCTTAAATATTTAAACAATACGGCATTTGTGTTTGATTCATTTGGAGGTGTTCCACCTGAAAATTTAATAAAATATCTAAAATCAGCTAATCTTTATTACAATAATGCCCGTGTTCAAAATTTCAAAGATGTTAATTGTGGACATTTGTGTTTATCTGTTCTTAGATATATGTCTCAAATAAATAAACCATCAATTGAAGATTTTCAAAAAGCCTTGAGGTATCTGAAACATCATGGGGGTATTCCATCTCACCAGCCAAAATTCAATATTGAAACTCAAATTGCAAGATGACATAGTGTATCCCAAAACAATAGCTCTCAGAGCATTTTATGGCATGTACTTGATCCCTAATATTACTCACCACAACAACACAATTGCAGTAGGGGATCAAAAAATTGTCATCACTCCAGGGCAGTATAATCTGTCCACTCTAAATGCTCAATTACCCAGAGGTATAGTTTTAAGTCAAAATTCTGTCACTCACAGAGTAGAGATTGTATCTGCCACAGAAACAGTACATCTGGGTACTATAGGAGAGCTGCTAGGATTTGAGAACAACACAAAACTTGAAGCAGGCATCAAACACACTGCTATGAATATACCCAAATTCTTAGCCATAGAGACTCTGAATATTCACTGTAATGTTGCTGAGGGTATGATCACCAAATCAAATGGCATAGGCACTCACAAACAAACCGGCATCATTGCAACATTCAAACCTAATTCCGAATTTATGGAGCCAATCATCTACAATCCATCCCCAACATTATATTTTCCTGTGTGCCATAATAGAATAGATTACATTGAATTGATGGTCACTAATGAAAAAGAAGAATTAGTTGATTTTGCTGGAGCCACAACAACTGCAATCATAGAGATTAACATTTAAATAAAAATACATACAATGGAAAATATTGAGAGTTATGAGCTACAATCATTCCCCCCAAACAGGAGGACATTTGCAAATTTAAATCAACCCAACACAGAAATTGAAGTTGATCTTGATGTTGGGGATGGATTTATACACCCCCACAGAGCAGATCTATACATCAAATTTGATGTTGTAAAGCTCGATGGAACAGATTATCCGGCAAATTCAAATATAAGATTGGTGGATAATTTTGTGCCGCATCTGTTCTCTGAAATTGAGATCAGAAAGCATGGTGTTGTTATAAACAGAGTGGATTATCCCGGCATTACCTCCACAGCTTTGGCCACACTAAAATTATCCAAAACCGAGGCTTCATACTACAAAATCGGTGGATTTGAGGCTGGTGATAAGATATTATCTAAGAACCACACTGTGCTGTTCCCGATGCGCCTATTGCCAGGATTCTTCTCGGATTACAAAGATATCATGTGGAAGGGTGGGTTAAGAATTACATTTAGAAGAGCTGCCAATGATAATAATGCTTTGATGAGGTACAGTGCAATAAACCCTACAGGAGAAGCTCTGCCTAATACGCTACCTGATGCAGGCAAATGCATTATTCAGACTATGGAGCTAAGAATCCCTGTTGTTGAATATGAGGCCAGCTATGCTCTTAAATACAAAGCTGATATAATAAAAAATCCACACATTCCTCTGCAATTTTATACATATCAATCTGTACAGAAGCCTGCAACTGGTACCTATTATGAGTTTGATGCTACAAATTCATTCTCCAGTATTCAATACGACATGCCTGATTTTGTAGTTGTACTGTTTCAGACTGGAAGACACAATAATCAGGAAAAAAATTCAAGCAAATTTGATAACTGCAACATCAAGAACATATATCTTAAAAATGGCAGAAATGAGGTCTTTCCTAGAGAAAATTATAATTTAGACATTTCCAAGGATGATTTCCTCAAATTATATGAGGCTTTTTCTTCCTTCAAACGTGTCACTACAGGCAATACTGACATGTATTACACTCCAGATGAATTCAAAGCACAGAGACCCATGTTTGTCATCAACACTTCAAAAAGGAAACAAGTTGTGGTGAATGACAGGACAAACATTAAAATTATCTGTGAATTCCATGAGGCATTACCTGATGACACCATATGTAGTGTTATTCTCATAGGTGAAAAATCATATGTTTATGATGTAAGAAATGAGAGGGTCACAGAGCAATTCTAGAAATCCGATTCAAACACAGAAGCCTCTTGATTATAAAACAACACTTTGCCGTCAGGAAATATATTACTTACCCATTTTATAGTACCTCTGCTCGTGGCAGAAAAGCTTTTATATATATTACCTACCCAAATAACACAGCCAAAAGCTTAAATACAGAAATATTGCAGTAATTATTCTGTAAGTTACAGACTTGAGCTTATATTATTGCAACAAGACCAAACCAGTTTGCATGACAATATCCAAGAAGCCACCTAGGAATTTCCTCAATATGATAGATGGTTCCTGAAAAGAACATAGTGTAGATAAGAATTTCTCTTTGAATTCCATGACAAATGACATGTAATTTCCCTCGGAAAAGGCACAGTGTAGGTAATGTCAACAGATATAATCTCCCAGGCATTTACTAATGATGATGAATAATATGTTATTTCTCTCTGAAAAGACACAATATAGATTATATCTGCTGGCATACAACTCCCGGGCATGCAATAATTTATTGCTGGCCGAAACATGGGACTGATCAAAAGATTATAAAAACATGGAAGCATGTTTGTTCGCTCCTTTCCCATTGTATGCCGGGGAGTTGTTTACGCCCAACTCGGGAAGCAAAAATCAATACATAACAAGGTTATGGCTAGACTAGAGGGGCTCTGCATATAGATAAAAAAATTGAACCTGGTATCCAATTGAACTTAAACCTGAAGTAAATATGTATAGGTGGGTATGGATACAAGTTTATGGACAAAAATCTGGCTGATGCAATTTTTGTAAATATGGGCAAATCTGCTTGAGGGGGGTTGATACTTTCCGAAACAAAACTCTTGGGTTAGGCAGGGTGCTACACTTGAACAAAAAACTCATATGGACATGTTGAGCAAGTTTTAAGTATAGTCAAATCTGCTTGAGAAGAGCTCTTCCTTTCTGAAAAATTCCCGAGGGCATTTTTACAAAAATCTTGGATTAGGCAGGGTTCCACACTAGAGCAAAAAGCTCATATGCTCATGTTGAGCAAGTTTTAAGTATGGCCAAAGCTGCTTAAGGGGAGCTCTTCCTTTCCGGCGCTGTCCCTACCGTAAATACCACTACTTATTGAAAATTGTGGTCGAGCGAGATATTCTTTTGCGCTTAATAGTATTGAAATAGCATAAGAAGTCTCATTATTTATTTTATATTTTGATGTTTTACTTAGGAATATATTGATTTTCAACTTCCCGTTCCCGCGTAATGACGGCGGGGGGAGGGGGGGGGTCGAAATGGAGCGGCTTCTGCCGCCACCTCCCAGGGAGGCAAAATGACTAGCGCCGGCCCTGGTTCATAGCAAAAGAAAAAGCCGCGCAGCTTATCTTCTAGTGGCTGTATATATTGTTATTGTTTTGGAAGCCGGCATCGTTTGTAAATGTAGAACAAAGGCAACCGACTGTCGCCGATCACAGAGAGGAAATAATAATACTGCTTGAGGTGGAGTGTTGTGGTCCAATTGTCGCGGTTTAACACGTTGGCATGTTATTATCTGCCGTTGCAGTTCCGTACCAGTGTATACGGGTTTTGGGAGTGAACAGTTAGAACGCCACCAGTGCAATAATGCAATGGAAAATAATATTTTTTTATTTCGTTTCAAGTCACTCAAATAAGGAATCGTATGAAGAAGTCTTCTCTGCAGCATTGTTGGTAATTTTACGTATGTGTTAGTTCACATTTTGCGAATTTTTAGTCCATATGTATGTAGCTACATACAAAGCCACTTGTTAGTACATATTAATCCTAGTCCTGGTATAATGCATGACCTTTAAAACTCAACGTTAGATAGACCTGAATTCTCTAATTTTCTTGTACGTTAACAGCTGTGCATCGGCGCACTGCAGCGATTTTTATATCTGCTCCATTAGCAACACTGCTTCTTGAGTTGTGTCGCGCATCGCACGGCAGAAATATCTGTGCTGGACTCTACTCCATAAATCAAGCTGAGAAGTCCGATTTGGGGTAACCTAGCTGTGACAAGTTGAACACCCTATATGACCAATGAGGTGAATGTCACATGTATGAACCACCAATTGTAACTGACTGTATTGAATACAGTCGAAGCAGAAAGACTTGTCAAATATGGTTTCCCACTGACGTCAGATCTGATACTGACACATTACATTGGCGTACTATTGTACCAGCTTTGATATTATTAATTCCATAAAACGAGATTAGATATTATGCAGTGAGATCTGAAATTGAACATGCACGTAAGACACATAAAAATCTACTGTTGTGTGTCGAAAAATGTTTGTTTGCCCTCTTCATTCTGAATCCGTCCAATATAAGTATTACGTGTGTAGAAGGGTAATGCATTTTTAAACAAATGTAGTGAACATGTGGGCAAAAGGAATTAAATAATTACATATAATCACTTACCATATTTAGTAAAATGCTGCGACACAGTCCTGGTAACTCTTTTTCAACTTTCAGCACCTATTATTTTCATTTGTAAGAGAATCATAAAGAAAATAGGATATTACAAGACATAATCAATTAGTTTAAATGTAAACATGACACATATAGCTAAATACAGTCTTTGGTTTCTTTCTTTCACTCAACCATTTTTATACTGTGGAAAAGGTAAATATCTTACAAGTAGTAATTATAAAATGTAAAAATGTTAAAATATAAACGTGGGCCAAGCTTATTCGTAAATATCGTAGTCACACAAACGCACACACTCGTGTACATAATATAATGCAAACATTAGATTGATTTGATTTATTTTACTTCGCTTCTTGTGCTACTTTTAGTTAATTTGCGAAGATGAGGATGAGTGATGATATGATGAAATTGATGAATAAACACTCGCAAACATCCATGCCCAGGCCGGCATTCGAACCCGGGACCCCCGGCGTCGTAGCGCGATGTGCTAACCACTCCGCCACGGGGATCGTCTGCAAACTTTAGAAAATAATGAAATGCAAGAGAACAAAACTGTGGTTAGTACATACTAGAAAACCCACACACATATATTCACAAAAAAAAAGAACGAAACATATTCCAAGAATCAAATATGAACTCTAAATTGGAAAGAAAAAAACGTGAAAATACCTATCGAAATCAACAAAGTGAAGCTTCAATTACAAACTCATTAAATCAGTGTTGGCTGTTAGGTCCAAAATAAAGGAATTTTAGAGATATATATTTCCCAAGAATTGAGGTGTTTACTTCCTACAAGACTATTGAGCACTAATTATAATAACAGTTATATTCTCTTAAAAATAGTCTCTGCATCTGTCATCTTTATCTTCTACTCGAGCATATTGAAATAAGACAGAAAATAAACAAAAATACCTAAAGCAGACGGTCATAGTATCTCAATCATCTACAATCACAACGAAGATACGAGCCTTGGTTCGAGAAAACTTCCAATTGACTTAGTAATTCAGAAAAGTTCAAAATATTTTCTTCCCTGAAAAGAAATTTTATTGCTAGTATATAGAATTTGTTAAAACGTAATCCCTTTACGTCAAAAAATGTACCGATAGCGGATAATTGATGGCTTGAAAGAGGCAGCATAAATGCGAAAGAGAACATCAACACAAGGAAAAAATTACGCACAGTACCAATTCACTGAAACAAGAAAATTTCTATCAGTTTTGTCAACTGACAATATATAAGACTATAACGGAGAACACTTAGAACACTCTATTAATTTGGAACAAAGAGCCGATTTTATGACATGCTTTCTACAAGATAAAACTTTCTCGAAAAGACGAAGGAAGGGGAAAGAGACGTAACGTTCTGCAAAACAAAAGTGAATCGGAACAAACAAATGAGGGTTGTCACAAACGTGCCCTCAAGATATTAGTTTCAAGGCAAGGCGAGGACCTCTTTTCTAGACATCCATAGGTTTATATCTGATTGTGACATCATTTTTCTCCATCCCATTTGCTCAAAAGGAAAGGAATAAAAAGAGAGATAAAAGAAAAAGGCCACGAGGCTATTAGAGACCGACAAGAGATAAAGAAACGTTTCGAGAGTTTGGTCAATATCGTAACGAGAAAAGTTCCCCGAGGTGTCTTCTCCTTTAAGTATGGGTTATATAACAATTTTCCATTTTTATCCTCCCGAAAAATACAAGAGTGGTCTCCGAACACTGTTGTCTTTCAATCAAAATGATTGTCAGCCCCGCAGAGCTACAATCCATCATAACTGACAGTCCTTGGCTCATCCTCTCGCAAGCGAAAGACATACAGCTTCAGCTGCAGCGAATCAATTTGTATAATACCTAGAAAAGGGCACAGAGTTTTCCTCTACAATATCAGTGAATGCATCGTAATTTTGCCATAAGTGTGTTGGCAGGGACTATTTCGGAATTTTAAGCTTAAATCGAAAACGATCGAAGGGTGTGAAGAGTTGGTGTTGTCCAAGGCACACCTACATTCAAGGAAATATCATTAACTTTTACTTTTGATCTGGATTACTTATTAGATGATTATAGTCAGTGGCGTGATCAGGATTTTCGAAAGGGGGAAGGGTTACTTATACATTTGTTTTAGGAATACTTGGCCAAAGGGGGCTATAAATTTAAAAAAGGGTCGTATAAAATGTTTATTACGATGTATATGTGCTTTTTGACTGCACTATTACCCTCTCACTTCGCATGGGACACGCCACTGCCCACATAATTACAAGATTTGAAGCAATTCACGCCTGTAGGTAGACCCATATTTCCGGCGTAGTTGGCTAATATACATGCTATTTTTGAGGGTAAAGGCCATTTACAAAGCCGAAAATAACTAGATGTTGGGACTTATGTTAGGTTTTTATCCCAAATAACAGAATCATGCACTAGCAAAAATACCCTCCATTATATGCGACATTTGTAAAGGAAATTAACAAAGGTACACAGAAACCCACAAAACTAGTCTTAGAACGTAAAAAAAAAAAAAAAAAAGGGAGAAGCCCTGAAATCCTGACCCAAAACTCATAGGGCCAATTTCTTACTGTAATATTCTTATATATAGGGATTAAATACATGGACAAAAAGTGGTGATAGTCAACTAATTTTCAACGCTGACTTCGAATGCTGTGGTGTGTTCTGATTCGATCCCCCCCAAAAATCCAAAAATTTGAGGAATGAAATAGTACCTTTCTGCGATAGAAAAGAACTGCAAACGTGTTCACAGCGGAATCGTGGCCATGGCGGATGGCGAGAAGTTGATGTGTTTTAAATTAACAGTGTAAATTTTCATGTGAACCACAAGAAAGTATTCTAGATACCTTAGATATTAAATTTAATACTTAAAAATGCTCAGAGTAGACTTGGCATTAAACCACTGTGGCATCAGTGCCATCAACATCGTCACATCTACTAACTGTCGAAGCAATTTTTAGTTCTTCAGTATTACAAATTTCTAACTATCGTCCGCCCACAGCAAGCATGGAGTGGATGTGAACAGATGCACATGACTAGAGAGAAACTCATGTTAGCTGTTCCAAAGTATAAGAATAAAGAGCAGTTGCCAAATGATTGCCATTTACCTAAGCTTCTAAACTAAAGCTGTATGGGGGGGATTTAATTTGGCTTATCTAAAAACAAGCCGACGTATTAAATCAAGGCAGAACTTCGCCACAAGTCATATGCGTCTTTTTACATTTACTTCCATCTTACAGTGGATGGAGCATAGCGCACTTCAGTGTAGTACAGTATTTTAAATAGCTCCAGGTCGGAATGGGAGGTTCCAGTAAATTCTTTGGAAGCATAAGCATTCATATGTAGTATCCCCCAAAAAGGTAAACAGTTGCAACCATGAGGAGAAATGTCTCCTTTATCTCCCCCAAAACAAGTAGGCAGACGCACGGATTTACAAAGATAAAGAATCAAAATGTAACCAACAAATAATGCCACCCTGCTTCTGTCACTGGAACTGGAACTAGTTTCTTCTTTATGATGTTGGTGATTGGTGGGAGGGTGGTTTCCTTGATTTTTACAATTGTAGTTTCCAGTTGCTGTGACCCAACTGGGGCGATATAAGTTACTTTTGCTACAAAGGATAATAAAATTGAAGCGGAAAAATTGAAATAAACGATTACATTAAATTACTTCCAATACAGTGTGTCTCAAAAGTAATAGCGCAAACTGACACAGGTGAAAGTACACGATAATGAAAGCAGAAAAGTCTCAGTAAACATGGGTCTTCAAACGAGCCGTTTTCGAGATAATCGCGAATGTGTGATTACAAGCCACCACTGACTTCATTGTTTGAAAACGTCGTCCTAGTTGTGTGGGTACAAGCCGTACCACCTCTTGGAATTGTTCTGTTTGATTACAACGCCACCTCTCGGAAATGTTCTGTTTTGTAAACAAAGAGCAAACCTCGGACCGCGCAAGGAGTAAAGGATTCGGTGTTTACAAAATGCAATCAATGACGGCTTGTAACCACACATTCGCGATTATATCGAAAACGGCTCGTTTGCAGAACCATGTTTACTGAGACTTTTTTGCTTCTATTATCGTGTACTTTCACCTGTGTCAGTTTGCGCTATTACTTATGAGACGCCCTGTATATGCAAGAAATATGCACACTAAGCTCAAATATGCACTAACACCTCAAATATGCATTTATATGCACTATAAAACTTTGCCAAAGCGTTCCAAATCAAGTGAATCGAACGAATCCTTTGAAAGTATATGAATTTTCCCAAAGGAGAAAAACATGAAAATATGCAAAAATCCGCACCTAGTTATGACCCACCACCAACCCCGCCTTTGGCACGCCACTGATTATAGTGAAAAATAGAACTTAAAACGTTTGTATTGGACACTAGGGTAATATTTAAACGAATATTTCTAATTGTTACGTACGATATACGTTACTAGAGTCTGTACATGACAACTAGTTTAACTACTGTAAAAATGAATGGGCTAAGACAACAGATAGGATAGATAATAGAAACGAGTAAATAGATAGGATTGTCCAACGTTATTTCGTTTGACCGCTAAGATTTTTCTTAAAGCTTAAATATACTCTCAGGAACCACCAAGATATTTTCGTTCGTCTGCTTACGGTTATGTGTTTGAGTTTCTTAGTAAGTTAACTTTAAGCACAGAAAGACAAATCGGGTCTGGACCTATAGTTTAAAGTGGAAACCGAACCACTGTAAGCCTCAACCAGATATTGAACTCCGGACCAGCTAAAGGTTTTCTTAAATCTTAAAAAAACTCTCATGAACCACCAGATAACTTCTTTGGTCGTTAAGAGTTTTCTTAAACCTTAAATGAACCCTTTAGCAATCAAAAGAAATAAGATAAGACAATCCTAGCTATTTTCCTTTGTTATCAACATTGAAATGTATGCCCCGTTTTCAGCGAAGGGATTGATAAGTGCCTGGACTTGCCCAATGTATATGGATTCAGCGAAGATATTCAAGGTTCAAGTAGTAACGCTGTCGATATGTGCCAAATCTATGTAGAATAAATTCATTGGCGAGCATGAACATCCAAGTAAACTTACTGTGGGTTTTAGGTGTCTCGAAACCCCTTGATTACAAGGCGACAATCTTCACCACAACGATATGGACCCAGTGTTTATAGCATCACACTATTTTAAAGAACCACTTTGATAAGGAGGCTAGTTTCACTGGTTCATACTTCTTGTTTTGAGCCTTGTAATCAAGAGTTTACGAGTTCGAGTTCCACGTTGTTAAAGGCAAAAAATAAAACACCACAGAACAGAACAAGATCTTCAATATTACCTTTAAAATCAAAGCTCGATCTACAAGCCCACCCTCACTTTCATCCTAATAGCTGCGATTAGCCAAAAGTAACAGAAAAGCGACGCCAAATACCAAAAATCAAATCGATCTTAGGATGAATATCCTCATATAATGAAGCCCGGGATATTTATGTGAAATATTGGTTATTTACCAATAACGATAATGATAATGATACAGTGGTTCCTTTCTCAGAACACTGCCTCCCGGATGGAAGTGAGAAGACCACATTTGTCAAAATTCTCATTACACCGTACATGCCTACTTATTAATCATTCACACAACGTTCAGCGTTGAGACGGAGCAGAATTTATGACCCTAAATTTTTGACTGTTTATTATTCAGACGGAACCACAGCTGGTCCACGTACATTCGAACCAGGATTGCGGTTCGTAGTTAGGGATCAGCCACACAGCGGGGTTTTAATTAACGAAATGTAATGCATGGCAAGAACTCTACCCGTTATGGGAAGTTCAACGGTGTGTTAACAATTAGAGGACACGAAGCTTAACCAGAAAATAATACATGTACCCGCAGAGGCGAGTATACCAGCAGTAGAACACTTCGAATATTAGTGGACTAAAGTGGGAAGTCCGCTCGTTAATGGTGCAAAAGACTCATTTCAATCATTACGTTTCTATCCATTTATGCTTTTATTTTAATCTCATCCATACAGTTGGAGTTCTTTTCCCGTTCCCCCTTTTTTCTTTTTAATTTCTGTTTTTGTTCTTTCCCTTCCTTTTTTCTCGAGTTGAATTAAAAGGAAAGAGTCCGAAATCGGATTAATTGCAAAACAATCGATACATAGAAAACAGCTCACAGAAGAATCATTAGAACATAATATTAAACAGCCACCAAAATCCACTG
This sequence comes from Lepisma saccharinum, assembly GCF_977018435.1. Taxonomy (NCBI): domain Eukaryota; kingdom Metazoa; phylum Arthropoda; class Insecta; order Zygentoma; family Lepismatidae; genus Lepisma; species Lepisma saccharinum. The sequence goes on from NW_028143367.1 coordinate 26,679, forward strand.
ATGTAAAGTCCTGATAAATCCATAAAAAGTCACTAATAAAGTTGAAAATTCAGGATTTTACAGGTAAAATAAGACTAATATTAAACAGGAGAAAACTTTACAACTTTCAAATATCAACTTCTGCTACAATAAGGTCAACTGGAAGTCCGTAACTTTGATATTTAACGAGCTGTTTTATCGTCTCACTCTTTTTTGGAGTTGCAGCTTCTTACCTATCTTCTTCCTCCTCTTTTATTTAACAACGTCTTTTGTTAGATGTATTCTCTTAATTCTTTTTGCCTTATAGCCTTCTTTATGTTTAAAGTAGACAACGTATAGGAGAATATATACGTTTCCAATTAACTTTTCATTTACTGTGTCTTATTGGGGGTATACACCTTCAGTTTGTCTGCGCAGTTTATCAAGTGTGACGTCATGTCTGAACGATAAACTGTGTGAACTGCGCAGTTGAGGCCGGTATTTACGCAGATGAGAGAACTGCGCATTTGGACCCTCTTTTGCAACGATAAACTGCGCAGGTCACACAGTTTATCGTACAGTCTGCACAGTTACCGTCCGGTCTTCATCATGACCACCGCTAAGATGCACTCTTGGCCTTTATTGAAGGCTACCGGTCTCTTTCCGAGCTTTGGAATTCCGAATGCGTTTCATATTCAAACCGTGAAAAAATAAGCGGCCGCTTACGATGTTCTGATTGAAAAACTCAAAATTCTAGAGCCACACGTGATAGTGTTAAAAAAAAACAACAACATAAAGTCCGCTTTTCGGAAGGATTTGAAAAAGGTGAACGAATCAAAGAAATCTGGAGCCTCAGTAGTATCTGACCCCGCTAAGGACACTTTTCTTCGTGGGTGGTCCTTTATTTGCACGTACTTATATCTAATTTGCACGTACTTATAACTAATTTGCACGTACTTAGAACTAATTTGCACGGGTTTTAATTTATTTGCAAGTACTTAGAATACTTTACATTTATGTATTTGCATGTTTATAACTTTTTATGAATATATAATTATTTATTTTATGAAAAATATGTATATAGAAGGTAATTAGAGGTACTAAACGCTATGCATATGTTTTTATATTCATTACTGCAAAGTATGTAATGTATAAATCGATAATATTAATGTTTATAATATTGAAAATAAGTTTTTATGGTTTATGAACCGCTATGAACGGTGGTAATTGGTGTAGGTACAGGTCCAATTACGATTGGGGACGGTCCCGGTATTTGAACCCGCGATATGTAATATTATTAATTAGTACTATGTAATAATGTTATATGGTATGAAACACGGTGGTGCAACACGCTAGACAGAAGACGGTGAACTCCGCGCTCCGCGCTGAGGGTAGACGAGAAAGGAATTTGGGAGATGTGCGGTCAAGGTCAAATGACGTCAGAACGTCAGAACAAAGAAGGAATCTGAATCACCAATCAGAGAACGCGTCGGTAGATTTTCAGAACCGGTTTTTTCAAGGTTAACCAGTACGCAAGAACAGGGGAAAGCTATGCAATGCTGTAGGGCAGGGGAGGGATTCAACCAGACAACAAAGGATGTCTGGAAATACGCAGCAAGGGTCAAATCTCTGAAGCTATGCGGTTTCCGCCGCCAATTAATATTCCGCTCAGGTTTGCCTCCAAGGCACAGGACGCTTTAGCGCAGGGTTTTTTTATCTGTACTATGAAGAAGGGAGAGCTCTCAGGGACTGGGCCTACAGTTTTCACTATTTGCTTTTATCACGGGGTATCGAACCTAGGACCCTTTGATTATTGATTTAGGTAGTAAATTTATGTTACTGTGTGCTATTTAACATATTATTGAGGTTATTTTTTACCAAACTTTGACTTTATGTCAAACATTTTCACAGCTTATCCTTATTTTTACCAAAATAACACTATTTGTACTATTCAGGCAACACTTTTATTAAATTTTGGACTCACAAAGACATTTTTTCAACGTTTAACTTATTATTTTACAACTTTATATTAATTTTTTACCAAAATAACATTATTTGTACTAATCAGCAACATTTTTTATTAAATTTTGGACTCACAAAGACATTTTTTCAACTTTTAACTTATTATTTTACAACTTTAAGTTAATTTTTTACCAAAATAACACTATTTGTACTATTCAAGCAACATTTTTTATTAAATTTTGGACTCACAAAGACATTTTTTTCTACGTTTAACTTATTATTTTACAACTTTATATTAATTTTTTTACCAAAATAACACTATTTGTACTAATCAGGCAACATTTTTTATTAAATTTTGCACTCACAAAGACATTTTTCAACTTTTAACTTATTATTTTACAACTTTATGTTAATTTTTTACCAAAATAACACTATTTTTACTATTCAGGCAACATTTTTATTAAATTTTGCACTCACAAAGACATTTTTCAACTTTTAACTTATTATTTTACAACTTTATGTTAATTTTTTACCAAAATAACACTATTTGTACTATTCAAGCAACATTTTTTATTAAATGTTGGACTCGCAAAGACATTTTTTCAACTTTTAACTTATTTTACAATTTTATGTTAATTTTTTTACCAAAATAACACTATTTGTACTATTCAGGCAACATTTTTTATTAAATTTTGCACTCACAAAGACATTTTTCAACTTTTAACTTATTATTTTACAACTTTATGTTAATTTTTTACCAAAATAACACTATTTGTACTATTCAAGCAACATTTTTTTTTAAATTTTGCACTCACAAAAAACATTTTTTCAATTTTTAACTTATTATTTTACAATTTTATGTTAATTTTTTTACCAAAATAACACTATTTGTACTATTCATGCACCATTTTTATTACATTTTGGACTCTCAAAGACACACACACACACACACACAGAGAGAGAGAGAGAGAGAGAGAGAGAGAGAGAGATTTTTTCCAAGTTTACAGGATTATTCTCTAGTTTACTCAAATAACACAATTTAGATGTGTTTTGAATTATATTTTGGATGCAAAAGTATGTTTTGACAAGTTCTACCCTTTTATTTTACAAGTTTAGGCTTATTATTACTCAAATAACACAATTTAATCCAGTCAGGAAGGATTTGTTATTATATTTTGGATGCACAAAGAGAGGTTTTCAACTTTTTTATTGATTTTTTCAGGGTATGTATTAATTTTTATTTATTTTGTTTTGTATCATATATACATTTACAAATTTTTAACTTAGAGTTTAGTATTTATTTATTTTTTTCAAAAACACTAAAAAAGTATTTTTAGCTAAAATGTAAGCCACAGAATATATTATTATTATTATTATTATTAGGGTTTACTGATTTCCACTATGCTATTTTTGGTTCTGTATTTCTATATGTATTTATTTAGGGCAGGTTACGCCTGCCACGTAGGAAAGTTTGTTTATTTTAGAGTTTGCTGAGTATTTTGTTACTGCTATACTAGGTAAAAGTTTTCTAAATATACCAGATAGAGCTCTATATACTTTTGTTTTTGCTATTTTGGAGATGATGCGATCAGCACCACTCTCCATCTGCTTTTTATTTTATGTACCCAATATTATTTTGAGGCTTTAGTGGATTCTAGAGCCTATTTATGCAGGAGAGAGGAGAGAGGACTTGAAAATTTTGATCTCAGACAACCCACAACTATTTGTCAGAGTATTTTAAAGGATATTTTATACTTATTATGTGCCACTAGAATATCAAAGCTTGCTTAATTTTTATGTCTGTAACGCATTTATTGTATTTCTAGCTAAGGCTTACTGGATAAAGTACACGAAATGTTTAACATTTCAACTATTTGCTTTTATACGAAGCCAAATTTTTAGTGTAACGAAAATTATTGTGTGTCTATGAGGTCTGAAACCCCTTTCCCGATGGGTCCATAACTGGACGCTTACTAATATTGTTTTTTCCCCCTTACATATAACAATTTAACAATATAATTACAATACGAAGTTAACAGACGGCTTAGGGGCCTAGGTCCACTTTCCAAACTTTTTTACTATTCTAGAAGAATTATTTAGCTTTATAGCCTTTTTCAAGGTATTTTTGAAGTATTACTGGCTTCTTTGGGTGCATCAACACTTGGGTTATTTCCATTTGGTTTATTATACGAGGCTACAATCACTATCTGAACACTGAAATCCTCAGATTGAAGCTAAAAGCTTAGGCTGTAACTAGGGACTTAGCATGTATATCGACAATTTATAGGACAATACGAACCTTACAAAGGATTATAGGTGACGTAGGACCACACGCCAGAGCTTTGTTAATCTGCAAGAAGCAGTTGCAACTAATGCTATGAGGATATAATGTTAATTTTTCATTGTTTCACAAGGAGGCTATTTTTTACACAACCAATATTTGCTTTTTCAAGTAACTACATGAACCAGAAGCACACATGCCAACACTAACTAGATTTTGATTTATACTATCTCAGGTGCTAAATGTATCAAGAACACTGATTGTACATATTTCTGAGAATCCAACTATATCAGGATTTTTCTATGTAAGTATATTTTTATTGACTGGCTTATTTAACAGATCAAACAGAAAGACGGCAAAATTCACTAAATGTAGGTGATTGCATGAAAATAACTAGATCAAGGGGTGACCAACAGTGAGCTGAATGTATATATAGAGGGTTGCGCTCTATTATTCTCACCTTCGCTGGATTGGCGAAGGAACGCACTTGTGGGCGGTAGAACCTGAACGGGCTCCACCATGGCATCGGAGACTCGAAGCAGATGTTTTGGAGGATGAACCCAAGTAGGGTCATAGGCGCTACGATCAATTTGGTCATTGCTTTTTATATGAGGAACCAATTTGGCCCACTCCCAAAATTAACTTAGATTGCTTATAACTTATGAAATTTGAAGTCTGCACAAGATCCGATGACAAAATCTAAAATTGTAACAACTCTGCCAGGGACTTGAACCCTGGACAGATAGGTTAAAAGCCTAGCGCTATACAAACTAAGCTACCTGCATTTTTAAAAAGTTAGTTATGTTAAGAAATATATTGAAACACCTGAGAACACTCTTGGTCTGGTTCGACAGAGAAGGAGACAACATTTCCAAATTTTTACAGACTGGGTGTATTTTTCCACTATAGAGGCTTTCACTATATGTAATTCGAAAAGCTAAAGTTCAGCTAGCTTCCAAAATTGAGGTAAAGATTGTGTTTGGCGAGATTAACAAGTTACAATTATATCCAGTTACGGACAAATAAAGCTAAAAGTCTCAGATTTGCTGTACTAGCCAAGTTTTAGTAACATTTTCTTCACTTTAGTACAAATATCAAAGAAATAGGTATATTTTATTTATAATTTGACAAAATGTACTAGTATTTAATTCACAAAGTTAGGTAAAAAACAGTATTTTTTAAAATATTGTTACTGCCTTCAAATTTTATGTTATTTAGCCACTAACAACTGGTTTACACTGCTTGGCATCCTTTAAATAGGAAAAGAAGGAATTATTTGTTTAGTATTTTTACTACTTTATATTTATTTAAGAAAACAATTCTACACTTTAACTTAATTTTAACAAATTGTTACTAATTTATATATCAAAGTTATGTTATTTAGAGTGTATAAAGGCGTATAAAGTTAATATTTGTACTTATTTAACATATTATTGAGGTTATTTTTTACCAAACTTTGACTTTATGTCAAACATTTTCACAGCTTATCCTTATTTTTACCAAAATAACACTATTTGTACTATTCAGGCAACACTTTTATTAAATTTTGGACTCACAAAGACATTTTTTCAACGTTTAACTTATTATTTTACAACTTTATATTAATTTTTTACCAAAATAACACTATTTGTACTAATCAGCAACATTTTTTATTAAATTTTGGACTCACAAAGACATTTTTTCAACTTTTAACTTATTATTTTACAACTTTAAGTTAATTTTTTACCAAAATAACACTATTTGTACTATTCAAGCAACATTTTTTATTAAATTTTGGACTCACAAAGACATTTTTTTCTACGTTTAACTTATTATTTTACAACTTTATATTAATTTTTTTACCAAAATAACACTATTTGTACTAATCAGGCAACATTTTTTATTAAATTTTGCACTCACAAAGACATTTTTCAACTTTTAACTTATTATTTTACAACTTTATGTTAATTTTTTACCAAAATAACACTATTTTTACTATTCAGGCAACATTTTTATTAAATTTTGCACTCACAAAGACATTTTTCAACTTTTAACTTATTATTTTACAACTTTATGTTATTTTTTTACCAAAATAACACTATTTGTACTATTCAAGCAACATTTTTTATTAAATGTTGGACTCGCAAAGACATTTTTTCAACTTTTAACTTGTTATTTTACAATTTTATGTTAATTTTTTTTACCAAAATAAGACTATTTGTACTATTCAGGCAACATTTTTTATTAAATTTTGGACTCACAAAGACATTTTTTTCAACGTTTAACTTATTATTTTACAACTTTATATTAATTTTTTACCAAAATAACACTATTTGTACTAATCAGCAACATTTTTTATTAAATTTTGGACTCACAAAGACATTTTTTCAACTTTTAACTTATTATTTTACAACGTTAAGTTAATTTTTTACCAAAATAACACTATTTGTACTATTCAAGCAACATTTTTTATTAAATTTTGGACTCACAAAGACATTTTTTTCTACGTTTAACTTATTATTTTACAACTTTATATTAATTTTTTTACCAAAATAACACTATTTGTACTAATCAGGCAACATTTTTTATTAAATTTTGCACTCACAAAGACATTTTTCAACTTTTAACTTATTATTTTACAACTTTATGTTAATTTTTTACCAAAATAACACTATTTTTAATATTCAGGCAACATTTTTATTAAATTTTGCACTCACAAAGACATTTTTCAACTTTTAACTTATTATTTTACAACTTTATGTTAATTTTTTACCAAAATAACACTATTTGTACTATTCAAGCAACATTTTTTATTAAATGTTGGACTCGCAAAGACATTTTTTCAACTTTTAACTTATTATTTTACAATTTTATGTTAATTTTTTTACCAAAATAACACTATTTGTACTATTCAGGCAACATTTTTTATTAAATTTTGCACTCACAAAGACATTTTTCAACTTTTAACTTATTATTTTACAACTTTATGTTAATTTTTTACCAAAATAACACTATTTGTACTATTCAAGCAACATTTTTTTTTAAATTTTGCACTCACAAAAAACATTTTTTCAATTTTTAACTTATTATTTTACAATTTTATGTTAATTTTTTTACCAAAATAACACTATTTGTACTATTCATGCACCATTTTTATTACATTTTGGACTCTCAAAGACACACACACACACACACACACACAGAGAGAGAGAGAGAGAGAGAGAGAGATTTTTTCCAAGTTTACAGGATTATTCTCTAGTTTACTCAAATAACACAATTTAGATGTGTTTTGAATTATATTTTGGATGCAAAAGTATGTTTTGACAAGTTCTACCCTTTTATTTTACAAGTTTAGGCTTATTATTACTCAAATAACACAATTTAATCCAGTCAGGAAGGATTTGTTATTATATTTTGGATGCACAAAGAGAGGTTTTCAACTTTTTTATTGATTTTTCAGGGTATGTATTAATTTTTATTTATTTTGTTTTGTATCATATATACATTTACAAATTTTTAACTTAGAGTTTAGTATTTATTTATTTTTTTCAAAAACACTAAAAAAGTATTTTTAGCTAAAATGTAAGCCACAGAATATATTATTATTATTATTATTATTAGGGTTTACTGATTTCCACTATGCTATTTTTGGTTCTGTATTTCTATATGTATTTATTTAGGGCAGGTTACGCCTGCCACGTAGGAAAGTTTGTTTATTTTAGAGTTTGCTGAGTATTTTGTTACTGCTATACTAGGTAAAAGTTTTCTAAATATACCAGATAGAGCTCTATATACTTTTGTTTTTGCTATTTTGGAGATGATGCGATCAGCACCACTCTCCATCTGCTTTTTATTTTATGTACCCAATATTATTTTGAGGCTTTAGTGAATTCTAGAGCCTATTTATGCAGGAGAGAGGAGAGAGGACTTGAAAATTTTGATCTCAGACAACCCACAACTATTTGTCAGAGTATTTTAAAGGATATTTTATACTTATTATGTGCCACTAGAATATCAAAGCTTGCTTAATTTTTATGTCTGTAACGCATTTATTGTATTTCTAGCTAAGGCTTACTGGATAAAGTACACGAAATGTTTAACATTTCAACTATTTGCTTTTATACGAAGCCAAATTTTTAGTGTAACGAAAATTATTGTGTGTCTATGAGGTCTGAAACCCCTTTCCCGATGGGTCCATAACTGGACGCTTACTAATATTGTTTTTTCCCCCTTACATATAACAATTTAACAATATAATTACAATACGAAGTTAACAGACGGCTTAGGGGCCTAGGTCCACTTTCCAAACTTTTTTACTATTCTAGAATTATTTAGCTTTATAGCCTTTTTCAAGGTATTTTTGAAGTATTACTGGCTTCTTTGGGTGCATCAACACTTGGGTTATTTCCATTTGGTTTATTATACGAGGCTACAATCACTATCTGAACACTGAAATCCTCAGATTGAAGCTAAAAGCTTAGGCTGTAACTAGGGACTTAGCATGTATATCGACAATTTATAGGACAATACGAACCTTACAAAGGATTATAGGTGACGTAGGACCACACGCCAGAGCTTTGTTAATCTGCAAGAAGCAGTTGCAACTAATGCTATGAGGATATAATGTTAATTTTTCATTGTTTCACAAGGAGGCTATTTTTTACACAACCAATATTTGCTTTTTCAAGTAACTACATGAACCAGAAGCACACATGCCAACACTAACTAGATTTTGATTTATACTATCTCAGGTGCTAAATGTATCAAGAACACTGATTGTACATATTTCTGAGAATCCAACTATATCAGGATTTTTCTATGTAAGTATATTTTTATTGACTGGCTTATTTAACAGATCAAACAGAAAGACGGCAAAATTCACTAAATGTAGGTGATTGCATGAAAATAACTAGATCAAGGGGTGACCAACAGTGAGCTGAATGTATATATAGAGGGTTGCGCTCTATTATTCTCACCTTCGCTGGATTGGCGAAGGAACGCACTTGTGGGCGGTAGAACCTGAACGGGCTCCACCATGGCATCGGAGACTCGAAGCAGATGTTTTGGAGGATGAACCCAAGTAGGGTCATAGGCGCTACGACCAATTTGGTCATTGCTTTTTATATGAGGAACCAATTTGGCCCACTCCCAAAATTAACTTAGATTGCTTATAACTTATGAAATTTGAAGTCTGCACAAGATCCGATGACAAAATCTAAAATTGTAACAACTCTGCCAGGGACTTGAACCCTGGACAGATAGGTTAAAAGCCTAGCGCTATACAAACTAAGCTACCTGCATTTTTAAAAAGTTAGTTATGTTAAGAAATATATTGAAACACCTGAGAACACTCTTGGTCTGGTTCGACAGAGAAGGAGACAACATTTCCAAATTTTTACAGACTGGGTGTATTTTTCCACTATAGAGGCTTTCACTATATGTAATTCGAAAAGCTAAAGTTCAGCTAGCTTCCAAAATTGAGGTAAAGATTGTGTTTGGCGAGATTAACAAGTTACAATTATATCCAGTTACGGACAAATAAAGCTAAAAGTCTCAGATTTGCTGTACTAGCCAAGTTTTAGTAACATTTTCTTCACTTTAGTACAAATATCAAAGAAATAGGTATATTTTATTTATAATTTGACAAAATGTACTAGTATTTAATTCACAAAGTTAGGTAAAAAACAGTATTTTTTAAAATATTGTTACTGCCTTCAAATTTTATGTTATTTAGCCACTAACAACTGGTTTACACTGCTTGGCATCCTTTAAATAGGAAAAGAAGGAATTATTTGTTTAGTATTTTTACTACTTTATATTTATTTAAGAAAACAATTCTACACTTTAACTTAATTTTAACAAATTGTTACTAATTTATATATCAAAGTTATGTTATTTAGAGTGCATAAAGGCGTATAAAGTTAATATTTGTACTTATCAGTTCAACTAACAATTATATTTTACACACAAAAGATACAGTTAAATTACTTGAATCAGAGAATAATATTTTACAGTAATTGATTCATTCAGCACTAGTCAGTACTTTTATGCATCAGAAAGTTTTCTTAATTTTCTAGTACGCATGCTATTTTGGGCTATTCTTAAAATGTATTTCTAGGGCAAACTGGTTTAATTTTCTGCTTATAATGCAAAGTTGACAGTTTTCGCACAATGCGTTGTACATTTGTTATATTCTCTATGTACAATCCAAATATTATGCTTATTTAATGTATAACTAACTAACTCTCTACCCTTCTTAAACCCGAAGTTTCATGGCTGCAGCAACACATGCCTTTCATCTGTCCATGTCCTGAGCAAGATCTATATACTCCTTTCCTTCCCCACCAATTTCCTTTAGGTCCATCTCTACATTATCCCTTCATCTTTGTTTTGGTCTTTCTATTGGTCTTTTACCATCAGGTTTCCCAACAAGAATCCTGTATACACTTCTTTCCTCTCCCATTCGTACCACATGATCTACACACCTAAGTCTTCTTGATTTAATCATTCTAATAATATCTGGACATGAATACAAATTATGTACTTCTAAATTATGTAACCTTCTCCACTCATTTGTCTCCTCATCTGTTTTAGGCCCAAATATTTTCCTAAGGATTTTATTTTCAAATACTCTCAATTTATGTTACTTTTTCAATGTAAGGGACCAGGTTTATTTAACTTTTATTTTTTGTAATTAACAAAAATTAAAAGCTTATACTGTAGTTATTATATCTTTTTCTATCAGCTTATTTTGAAATTAATATTATTAGTTATAGTCTTTGATTTATAACTATATTGCTTTTTTATCAATTTATCTAAGAGTACACGCAGACAAACACATGTGTACACACTTTTATGTAAATAGATATGCCTTTTTTCAATATTTTAGTATGAAGATTGCACTTTAGCTATTTAAGCAAGGGTAGGAAAGGTAGGATTTCTGAGAATTTGTTGCAGGATTTTGTTGTCCAAGTATAGATGAGAACTGAGCTGGGAGACTATTTTGAACATTTTCATGATAGTTTGCATGTGAACTGTATGCAAATTGAGCACTATTGACTGTGCATGCTTCTAAGTTTTGCTGTTATTTTACATCAAGTCTGTGAGACTGTAGTCAGTTTTCCCATTTCAAGTAGTTTTTATTGATTGTATTTGTATATGTTTTGGGGACTTAGCAGTTTTATGTTATGAGGCAGTTTGTTGTAGAATATTTTTACCGGATTGTTTTGAGATATTGAGTGTCTGCTGTTTTACTTGTAATTATTTTCCTTCTTGTGTTGTGTATTTGACTATATTTTGTCCAAGTTCGTATTATTTAGAATAATTGTTATTGACTTGTAGATGTAGGGAGTAATAATCCTTTGCAAGATGCCCTATACTTTAGTCTGAACATTATTCTTAGTGTTCACTTTTGAAGCCTTAGTATTCTGGTAGTATTATTAATGTAGAGGTAAATTAGGCTAAAACGTAGGCATTTTTTCTGATAAATTATACTCACTTAGTTGTTTCAGCAGGTAGAAGTTGCATGATGGTTTACTGCTGATGATGTTAATTTGCTCTTCTTATGTACTACGTATGATGTAGCTTACTTGAGTAACTGGAATTTTCTACTGAAAAAGGATTGCTTGTCTATTTTATTCCTATGTTGTTGAGTTTGTCCATAAGCAAGCCATGTTTTTACTCTATTCTATGCCTTGGAAGAATCTAGTTATATTGTGTTTGCAGTTTTATGCTTCTCTAAGGTTTCAGCTATGTAGTTTTTAAACTGTGCTATGGCTTAACTATTGATTTCTTTTTCTGGATGCCATGTTGGTTCTGTGTATTCCTTTTGCTGCTTGAATTTGACTTAGGTTGTTTGCTTTTTTTCTTACATCCTTATTTGTTTATTTGTTCAGTATTTTTTATTTTTTAATATTTTTTTTACGTAAAAAATTCAAAGTACATTGTTAAAGTCAAAGTGTGTTAAAATTTAATTTTTCAAAGTCAAAGTTTTAAAAATACAATTTTCTAAAATGAAAAGTTATAATAGTATATTTTTGTTAGTAGAAGTTTTTATACTAGGGTAAATTATTTTGTTGTTAATTTAAAATTTGTTAGGTAATGTAAAATTAAAGTAATTAAAATTCAATTTTTCAAAGGTAAAGTTTTAAAAATACAATTTTCTAAAATGAAAAGTTATAATAGTACATTTTTGTTAGAAGAAGTTCTTATACTAGAGTAAATTCTTTTGTTGTTAAAGTAAAATATGTTAGTTAATGTAAAATTAAAATAATTAAAATTCAAAAAAATAAAAAAATACTGAACAAATAAACAAATAAGGATGTAAGAAAAAAAGCAAACAACCTAAGTCAAATTCAAGCAGCAAAAGGAATACACAGAACCAACATGGCATCCAGAAAAAGAAATCAATAGTTAAGCCATAGCACAGTTTAAAAACTACATAGCTGAAACCTTAGAGAAGCATAAAACTGCAAACACAATATAACTAGATTCTTCCAAGGCATAGAATAGAGTAAAAACAAGGCTTGCTTATGGACAAACTCAACAACATAGGAATAAAATAGACAAGCAATCCTTTTTCAGTAGAAAATTCCAGTTACTCAAGTAAGCTACATCATACGTAGTACATAAGAAGAGCAAATTAACATCATCAGCAGTAAACCATCATGCAACTTCTACCTGCTGAAACAACTAAGTGAGTATAATTTATCAGAAAAAATGCCTACGTTTTAGCCTAATTTACCTCTACATTAATAATACTACCAGAATACTAAGGCTTCAAAAGTGAACACTAAGAATAATGTTCAGACTAAAGTATAGGGCATCTTGCAAAGGATTATTACTCCCTACATCTACAAGTCAATAACAATTATTCTAAATAATACGAACTTGGACAAAATATAGTCAAATACACAACACAAGAAGGAAAATAATTACAAGTAAAACAGCAGACACTCAATATCTCAAAACAATCCGGTAAAAATATTCTACAACAAACTGCCTCATAACATAAAACTGCTAAGTCCCCAAAACATATACAAATACAATCAATAAAAACTACTTGAAATGGGAAAACTGACTACAGTCTCACAGACTTGATGTAAAATAACAGCAAAACTTAGAAGCATGCACAGTCAATAGTGCTCAATTTGCATACAGTTCACATGCAAACTATCATGAAAATGTTCAAAATAGTCTCCCAGCTCAGTTCTCATCTATACTTGGACAACAAAATCCTGCAACAAATTCTCAGAAATCCTACCTTTCCTACCCTTGCTTAAATAGCTAAAGTGCAATCTTCATACTAAAATATTGAAAAAAGGCATATCTATTTACATAAAAGTGTGTACACATGTGTTTGTCTGCGTGTACTCTTAGATAAATTGATAAAAAAGCAATATAGTTATAAATCAAAGACTATAACTAATAATATTAATTTCAAAATAAGCTGATAGAAAAAGATATAATAACTACAGTATAAGCTTTTAATTTTTGTTAATTACAAAAAATAAAAGTTAAATAAACCTGGTCCCTTACATTGAAAAAGTAACATAAATTGAGAGTATTTGAAAATAAAATCCTTAGGAAAATATTTGGGCCTAAAACAGATGAGGAGACAAATGAGTGGAGAAGGTTACATAATTTAGAAGTACATAATTTGTATTCATGTCCAGATATTATTAGAATGATTAAATCAAGAAGACTTAGGTGTGTAGATCATGTGGTACGAATGGGAGAGGAAAGAAGTGTATACAGGATTCTTGTTGGGAAACCTGATGGTAAAAGACCAATAGAAAGACCAAAACAAAGATGAAGGGATAATGTAGAGATGGACCTAAAGGAAATTGGTGGGGAAGGAAAGGAGTATATAGATCTTGCTCAGGACATGGACAGATGAAAGGCATGTGTTGCTGCAGCCATGAAACTTCGGGTTTAAGAAGGGTAGAGAGTTAGTTAGTTATACATTAAATAAGCATAATATTTGGATTGTACATAGAGAATATAACAAATGTACAACGCATTGTGCGAAAACTGTCAACTTTGCATTATAAGCAGAAAATTAAACCAGTTTGCCCTAGAAATACATTTTAAGAATAGCCCAAAATAGCATGCGTACTAGAAAATTAAGAAAACTTTCTGATGCATAAAAGTACTGACTAGTGCTGAATGAATCAATTACTGTAAAATATTATTCTCTGATTCAAGTAATTTAACTGTATCTTTTGTGTGTAAAATATAATTGTTAGTTGAACTGATAAGTACAAATATTAACTTTATACGCCTTTATGCACTCTAAATAACATAACTTTGATATATAAATTAGTAACAATTTGTTAAAATTAAGTTAAAGTGTAGAATTGTTTTCTTAAATAAATATAAAGTAGTAAAAATACTAAACAAATAATTCCTTCTTTTCCTATTTAAAGGATGCCAAGCAGTGTAAACCAGTTGTTAGTGGCTAAATAACATAAAATTTGAAGGCAGTAACAATATTTTAAAAAATACTGTTTTTTTACCTAACTTTGTGAATTAAATACTAGTACATTTTGTCAAATTATAAATAAAATATACCTATTTCTTTGATATTTGTACTAAAGTGAAGAAAATGTTACTAAAACTTGGCTAGTACAGCAAATCTGAGACTTTTAGCTTTATTTGTCCGTAACTGGATATAATTGTAACTTGTTAATCTCGCCAAACACAATCTTTACCTCAATTTTGGAAGCTAGCTGAACTTTAGCTTTTTGAATTACATATAGTGAAAGCCTCTATAGTGGAAAAATACACCCAGTCTGTAAAAATTTGGAAATGTTGTCTCCTTCTCTGTCGAACCAGACCAAGAGTGTTCTCAGGTGTTTCAATATATTTCTTAACATAACTAACTTTTTAAAAATGCAGGTAGCTTAGTTTGTATAGCGCTAGGCTTTTAACCTATCTGTCCAGGGTTCAAGTCCCTGGCAGAGTTGTTACAATTTTAGATTTTGTCATCGGATCTTGTGCAGACTTCAAATTTCATAAGTTATAAGCAATCTAAGTTAATTTTGGGAGTGGGCCAAATTGGTTCCTCATATAAAAAGCAATGACCAAATTGGTCGTAGCGCCTATGACCCTACTTGGGTTCATCCTCCAAAACATCTGCTTCGAGTCTCCGATGCCATGGTGGAGCCCGTTCAGGTTCTACCGCCCACAAGTGCGTTCCTTCGCCAATCCAGCGAAGGTGAGAATAATAGAGCGCAACCCTCTATATATACATTCAGCTCACTGTTGGTCACCCCTTGATCTAGTTATTTTCATGCAATCACCTACATTTAGTGAATTTTGCCGTCTTTCTGTTTGATCTGTTAAATAAGCCAGTCAATAAAAATATACTTACATAGAAAAATCCTGATATAGTTGGATTCTCAAAAATATGTACAATCAGTGTTCTTGATACATTTAGCACCTGAGATAGTATAAATCAAAATCTAGTTAGTGTTGGCATGTGTGCTTCTGGTTCATGTAGTTACTTGAAAAAGCAAATATTGGTTGTGTAAAAAATAGCCTCCTTGTGAAACAATGAAAAATTAACATTATATCCTCATAGCATTAGTTGCAACTGCTTCTTGCAGATTAACAAAAGCTCTGGCGTGTGGTCCTACGTCACCTATAATCCTTTGTAAGGTTCGTATTGTCCTATAAATTGTCGATATACATGCTAAGTCCCTAGTTACAGCCTAAGCTTTTAGCTTCAATCTGAGGATTTCAGTGTTCAGATAGTGATTGTAGCCTCGTATAATAAACCAAATGGAAATATCCCAAGTGTTGATGCACCCAAAGAAGCCAGTAATACTTCAAAAATACCTTGAAAAAGGCTATAAAGCTAAATAATTCTTCTAGAATAGTAAAAAAGTTTGGAAAGTGGACCTAGGCCCCTAAGCCGTCTGTTAACTTCGTATTGTAATTATATTAGTAGTGGTAGTGGGCGGTTTCACAAACCGAAAATGGGGCTCGGTGGGGCTCGCCTTAATGGATTTGTCTCGTAAGGCATGAGCCCCATTTTCTGGCAGTGTTGCCAGCTGCTTACTCGAAAAAATCACCAAGGTTTTTTTTTGGGTCTAACGTAGCCTAAAGCAAGGAGCTGGCAATCTTGCTTGAGGCTCGCCTTAATGGATTTTTTTCGTAAGGCATAAGCTCTATTTTCTCGCAGTATTGCCAATATTTTACTCGAAAAAAATCACCAAGGTTTTTTTTTTGTCTAACCTAGCCTAAAACAAGGAGCTGGCAATCTTGCTTGAGGCTTGTTTTACAGTGCATAAAGCAAAAAGCTGGCAATCTTGCTTAAGGCTTGGTTTACAGTGCATAAAGCAAAGTTGCCAACCTACTAGTATTTTTGCCATAGCTTTTTACAAAAAAAAGAGAGGAGAGAGAGAAAGAAAGGAGAGAGAGAGAGAGAAGAGAGAGAGAGAGGAGAGAGAGAGAGGGAAGAGTTAAACAACCGACAGCTGCCAACACCCAACCTAACCTAACCTAACCTAACCTAACCTAACCTAACCTAACTAGGTCTAACCTAGCCTAAAGCAAGGAGCTGGCAATTTTACTTAAGGCTTGCCTTACAGTGCATAAAGCAAGGTTGCCAACCTACTGGTATTTTTGCCATAACTTTTTACAAAAAAGAGAGAGAAGAGAGAGAGGGGAGAGTTAAACAACCGACAGCCTACCTACAGCTTTTTTGGTCTAACCTAGCCTAAAGCAAGGAGCTGGCAATTTTGCTTGAGGCCTGCCTTACAGTGCATAAAGCAATTTTTGCCAACCTACATATACTAAACAAGGAGAGCCGGCAACAAATATGTACTGCCGTAAAAGAGAGAAAGATGGGTGGATGGCAATATAGTATGTGCGTGCGTGTGTGCGTATAATATGTAGCATTATTAACTAGAGTATGTTGGCAATTTACTTACAGCTAAAAAAAAAAATAGAGATGCCAACTTTGCTGTAAGATGAAGAGAGAGAGAGATTTATGGCTGGCAACGGTGGTGAGCGAATGTGCCATATCGTAATTTTCCAACTCCCGGGGAAACGATGTGCCACACACGCGCGCGCGCTTATGTATTGTAACACAAACAAACAAACAAAATAATAATTGTTGTTTTTTAGAATACCTGGCCCCTAACCCCGCCAGGGTGCGTGGTGCCCAACCCAAAAAGGTTCTAACGGCTACGGCTCTAGATAACCGCACCTCTGTAGGGTTTCACGTGTTTTTTTTTCCCCCCCAAACTTCCATGAAACCCTACAGAGGACCTCCGTAATGCATGCAACGTGTACTAACGACTCTAGTGTTATTTGATGTTGTGATATTTTTGGATATAGAGTTTTATTGTGAGATATAGATAAAAATAATTATGTTTATTATAATATTTTCTTGATGAAGATGGAGAATATGTGTGTGTGTTACAAATAAAGTTGCATGCTTATTTTTCTAGTGTGTGTGTATGTGTTTTTGATGTTTCGACAGCATCTGAAACGATAAAAAAAGAAATTTTATTGTTAATTTTCACGTGTAAAAACAACAACAAATTTTTTTGTGCAAATTTTCTGATTGTCTCGTGCTATAGTGCAAAAAAGATATTGTAACTGATAACTAATGAAATTGATATTTGTAACTGATCTGAACTAGTGAAATTCGTATTGTGCTATTGTAACTGATTGTGCTAGTACAAAAAATTTCTTATTTGTGCAAGAAAAGATGTTAAAAAACTTGTTAAAACTGCTCTGTGACCCTCTCGTTCTTCACGTCGTAGGCGAAGGACTTCTCTGCAATCAGGATGACACTGCATAGGGTATCCTCGGGCAAGGCATCGTGGAACTCGCAGACGACCTTGATGTTGGTTCGATCGTTGACCACAACCTTCTTTCTCTTAGATGTGTTGATGACGGTCATGGGTCTCCGTACTTTGAACTCGCTGGGCGTGTAGTACATGTCCACGCTTCCCTCGGTCACACGTTTGTAAGCCGAGAACGCTTCGTAAAGTTTGAGGTAATCGTTTTTGGTCACGTCGAGGTTGTAATTCTCGCGCGGGAACACTTCG
This sequence comes from Lepisma saccharinum, assembly GCF_977018435.1. Lineage (NCBI taxonomy): Eukaryota > Metazoa > Arthropoda > Insecta > Zygentoma > Lepismatidae > Lepisma > Lepisma saccharinum. The sequence goes on from NW_028143367.1 coordinate 44,925, forward strand.
TTGCGTCCGTTCTTCAGATAAACGTTCTTGATCTTGCAGTCGTCGAACTTGCTGGAATCTTTTTCCTGATTCTTGTCCCTCCCGGTCTGAAAAAGCACTACGACGAAATCTGGCATGTCGAACTGTATGTTGTTGAACTGCGTCGTCACGTCGAATTCCATGTGACTTCCCGACGCTATTTTCTGCACGCACTGGTAACCGTGAAAGTGAATCAGCACCTGCGGACTTTTCAAGATCTCCGCTTTGTACTTGAGGGCGTAGTTCGTTTCGTATTCCACCACCGGCATTCTCAATTCCATGCTCTGGATGACGCACTTGGCTGCTTCGGGTAAAGTGTTGGCTATCGGCGTGGTGCCGTCCGGACCCAAAGTAGCGTATCGCATCAGTGCGTCGTTGTCGTTGGCCGCTCTTCGAAACGTAACCCTCAGTCCCCCCTTCCACATGATCTCCTTGTAGTCCGAGAAGAAACCAGGCAGCAGACGCATGGGAAAAAGCACCGTGTGACTTCTCGTCGATATTTTGGTCCCGGCTTCGAATCCCCCGGCCTGGTAGTACGCTGCGTCCGTTTTGGATAATTTCAACGTTCCCACTGCCGTCGACGTGATGCCAGGATAATCTATTCTGTCGATGACGGTGTTGTGTTTCCTCACCTCCACCTGCGAGAACAGGTGAGGCACGAAGTTGTCCACGAGTATCAAGTTTGCTGCTGCGGGAAACGCGTCTCCGCTTTCTTTCTTCACCACGTCGAATTGAAGGTAGAGGTCCGCTCTGTGAGGATGAACGAACCCGTCGCCTACGTCCACGTCGTATTCGATCTCCCTGTTCGCCTCGTTGAGATTGGCGAACGTGCGACTGTTGGGAGGGAAAGATTGCAATTCGTAACTTTCGATTTGCTCCATTTTACATGTATGGTTATTTATTATACGTTGATCTCCACGATGGCCGTCGTAGTGGCACCTTCGAAATCCACCACGTCTCCTTTCTCGTTCGTCACCACCAACTCTATGTCGTCTATGCGGTTGCGACATACTGGAAAATAGATCGGCGAAGAGGGCGTGTAGATGATCGGTTCCATGAACTCGGAACTTGGTTTGAAAGTGGCTATGATTCCCGTCTGCTTGTGACTTCCTAACAATCCGTCCGAAGATTTCGTGATCATACCTTCGGCAACGTTGCAGTGTACGTTCAGAGTCTCTATGGCCAAGAATTTAGGAATGTTGGTTGCTACGTGCTTGATGCCAGCTTCGAGTTTGGTGTCGTTCTCGAAACCTAAAAGTTCTCCCATGGTGCCCAGGTCCACGGTCTCCGTCGCGGATAGGATTTCCACTCTGTGCGTGACCGAATTTTGAGAAAGGTACGTGCCTTTGGGTAATTGAGCTTGCAAAGTGGAAAGATTGTATTGACCTGGCGTGACGACGATGTGTTCGCTTCCGACGCTAATTTTGTTGTTGTGCTGCGTGACGTTAGGTATGAGGTACATGCTGTAGAATGCACGCAGAGCCACGGATTTAGGATAGACGATGTCGTCGTGCAGCGTGAGTTTCAAGATTGAAGATTCGCTCGTGAGATGGAACACGCCCATCCTAGTGATGCTGTTTGAGGTTCCACAATGCTTTCTGGAAATCCTCGATCGTAGGGTTATTTATTTCAGAGAGAAACGCGAGCACGGAGAGGCAGAGATGACCGCAGTTCACGTCTCCGAAATTTTGAATGCGTTCGTCGTTGTAGTATATAGAGGTTTTGCTCGTTTTCAGATAATGAATTAAATTTGTAGGTGGAACACCTCCGAAAGAATCGAAAACGAATGCTTTGTTATTGTCATCGTTTTTGTGGTAACATATCCAATGCGTGCCTGGATTTTCTTGACCGTCCAAGTTGACTACTCCGCATTCTCTTCTTTTAACGCTTGAAGGTAACGAGTCGGACTTGAAAACTCCTCTGAAGTGTTTGATTTGTAACGGTCCGATCAGAGATTCAATATCTCGGTTGGTGAGTGCTTCTGTTTCTTTTTTTTAAACTTTCTCATCACGCCTTTTCCTCCTTTCTTCTCCATGGCCAGGTTGTGACGTTTCTGTTCTTCCAATTCCGCCTTGTTCTTCTTCGAGTCGATGACGGTTTTCGCGATGGCGGCACTCCCGCCGGCCAAACTTCCCACGGCCCCCAATGCTGCCAGGATGGCCGGGATGCTGAATATGAAACCTCCGATCTTTTGCTGTTTCCGCGAACGCTGCAATCTTTTCAATTGAGGTGTGCTGAGAAGTAATTTCATTCCGTGTCCTTTCGACAAGCAAGAACGTTTCTTCTCACGTTGTTTCTTGGTGAGTAACCCATCGAGAGCACCTAGATTTTTTAGATTCGAATATGGTATCTGGTACACGACACCCTTGGGCTTCATGTTGATGCTCTATGTGTTATTTTCACGGTATGTTATTTATATATATATTCTGAGATTTTTTCTTGTGTAGTTTTTTTACGGTATGTTATTTATATACCCCACCCCAATTTTTGTTTCGTGTTCATGGCGATGGTGGTACCCAGTGCGGCGACCCGTTCACCCAGCGATGCGTCTCTGCTCACGAACCTTTCGAAAGCTGCGTGTTCCAATTTTTTGTCTGCTTTGTGACGTGCGTCCAGATCCGTCTGCGTGGTGTTGTAGGCGATGTCGTGATCTTTGCATGCCGCGTCCAACGGATTCACACCCTTGTCTCCTCTCTCCAATCTTTTCTCGAGTTTGGTACCCGGTCCGCAGTACTGGTAGCCAGGTAGATGCATCTCGAAAGGTAACTTGTTGATGATGTCGTTCACGAGTCCCTTTCCTTCGGCCACGTTCCAAAATTTCGGAGGCAGCGTGTTGATGATTTTGATCAGGTAACCTATGCCCTTGTCGTCGTTCACGATGAAGTTGGAAAGTTTCGTGCTGATCATGTCCACGATGCCAACCTTCTCGTTGTAGAAATTACGGTTGCCTGCATTCTCTTCGCCGGCTATCACCAACAATCGGTCCACGAGTTTCCTAACGTCGTCCACCCAAACGAATTCTTTGGGTAGCGTGTTGTAGCGTTTGACGCCGCTGCCTGTTTTGACCTGGTTCCAAATCGGTTTGATGAGATTCCTGTACTTCTCGCCGCTGCTCGATTTCACCCTATTCTGCGAGGCGTCGTTGTTCTGGTACAAGGCATCCGTCATGATCAGAATTTCCTTGTAACTTTGGTAATCTTCGTCGGTGTAATCTTTCGGCTGCTTTTTGGCGACGAGTTCCCACAGTCCCACCGTACCCGGATACCTGTTCCAACTATCCTTGTCGCCTAAATTGACTTTAATGTCGTTGCCTTCGAAGGTCACCTTCGATTTCTCAATCTTCCACACCACACCGCCGCCTTCGCTGGTTTCCATGCTGGGATACAATCCGAACACTTCATCCTTGTCGAATTTCCCCGTGCTCAGGTAGTCTCGTGCCAAAGGTCCCAACTCGATTTTATCCGAAGACGACGTGCTACCAATGGCTCGACGTCGTGCCGGTGCATCCTTCAGTTCGAACGGCGTCGAAGGAATGCTCGAAATGGGCGTGGGTACAGCATAACTTTTAGCTGCGAGCGGTACGAGTTCATTAATCAAATTTTTATTTTGTTCCGTGACACTTTTAATTTCTTTACCTAGACTGCTGATGGCATCGATCACGGGTTGATCCTGACGTTTCTTCTCTTCGTAGAATCCACGATTCTCGGATTTCCAACCTTTGAAGCGTTTCGCGAGGTAATCGCGAAGCTTGAGATTTTCGTCTTCGATTTTTCGTTTCGTCATAATGTTTATTTATACACGTCGTTTCTCACAACGTTGCAACGTTTAGAAAGTCGTTGATTTTGTTTCTGTATTTTCCGTCGTTGGGTTTCCTCGTCATGTCGATCGTCGCGAATCCGAAATCGTCACCGTTCCAGCAAGTAGAGCAGCAGCGTTCCGAAAATTGATTGTAGTTCATGTCTCCGCCTACGTAGTCATCGTACGCGTGCTTGAGGTTGGTATGATCTTGACGAAACAAACATATGAAATTAGCGTTGTCGCGTAGTAACTGTTTTGGAATTTTGGAAAACGTTTGAGCTAGGTAGAAGCAATCCATTTTTTTTGTGACGACCTTGCGTGAAAAAGTTGCGAATTTCATTTTGATTTTCCAGGATGGCGTCGTCGAACACAACGACTGAATTTTCACGACAATCGTCGAGTGGTTTTATTTCCGAGGGGGGAACGTTGCAATGTCCAGACCATCGTACAGTTTCATCAGTTGCTGGTATTTGGATTGCTCCAAACTTTTCGAGAACACGTACAGGCGCCTGTTCTCAAAAGGTGACAAGTTATCTTTTCAGATGCATTTACCTGGCTACCAGTACTGCGGACCGGGTACCAAACTCGAGAAAAAATTGGAGAGAGGGGGGGCAAGGGTGTGAATCCGTTGGACGCCGCATGCAAAAATCACGACATCGCTTACAACACCACGAAGACGGATCTGGATGCACGTCACGAAGCAGACAGAAAGTTAGAGCACCCAGCTTTCGAAAAGTTCGTGAGCAGAGACGCATCGCTGGGTGAACAGGTCGCCGCACTGGGTAGAGTCCAGCGCAGATAATTCTGCCGTGCGATGCGCGAAACAACTAAAGAAGCAGTGTTGCTAATGGAGCAGATAGAAAAATCGCTGCAGTGCGCCGATGCACAGCTGTTACGTACAACAATAAAATTAGAGAATTCAGGTCTATCTAACGTTGAGTTTTAAACGTCATGCATTATACCAGGACTAGGATTAATATGTACTAACAAGTAACTTTGTATGTAGCTACATACATATGGACTAAAAATTCGCAAAATATGAACTAACACATAAGTAAAATTACCAAAAATGCTGCAAAGAAGACTTCTTCATACGATTCCTTATTTGAGTGATTTCAAACAAAATAAAAAAATATATATATTATTTTTCATTGCATTAATGCACTGGTGGCGTTCTAACTTTTCACTTCCAAAACCCGTATACACTGGTATGGAACTGCAACGGCAGATAATAACATGCCAACGTGTTAAACCGCTACAATTGCACCATAACACTCCTCCTGAAGCAGTATTATTATTTCCTCTCTGAGATCGGCGACAGTCGGTTGCCTTTGTTGTACATTTACAAAAAATGCCGGCTTCCACAACAATAACAAGTACATATACTGCCACTAGACGATAAGCTGCGCGGCTTTTTCTTTTGTTATGAACCAGGGCCGGCGCTAGTCATTTTGCCTCCCTGGGAGGTAGCGGCAGATGCCGCTCTATTTCGACCCCCCCGGTCATTACGCAGCAACAGAAAATTGAAAATCAATATATTCCTAACTAAAACATCAAAATATAAAATAAATAATAAGACTTCTTATGCTATTTCAATACTATTCAGCGCAAAAAAATATCTCGCTCGATCACAGTTTTCAATAGGCTTATCACCCATCAAAACAAGGCAATTTTAACACAGAAAACAATATGTATCGCATTAAGCAGCAAAAATAACAGCCTCCTCTATGCAATTTCTACAAGAACACGTGCCGGAGCCAGAGTTGAAATGATGTTGGAGCTACATAATTTATTTATTTTGAATAATTCCAAAATTATGAAATATGAACAATTTGTTGCTGCTGTTCGCTGCTCTCTTGCCAAAATGCTTTATTGAGATGCTAACACCATGACTGGCTTCCTCCTTCATGAACTCGTGCACGTTGCTTAGAATTTCCCGAGCTTGGCTATGCAAGGTTTTTGATTTCAACTTCGACAGAACTGGAGGCATTATGGAATTTAACGTTCATTAGCAAACACACACTTTTACATACACACACGCAATACACGCACACAACGTCAAACCGGTCAAATACTTAGTATAAAATAAAAATATGGTGCTTCCAATCCAACAAAACTCACCGCCACTTTACCTGCCTTTTCCCCTTCCATGACAGAAATAGTGCTTCATTAATACAGTTGGCAACACTAGTTACTAGCTAGCCAATAAACATGCACTGCATAAAAAAAGCAAGCACTACGCCGTGCTATATTGCCACATTAGCGTCCCTACCGAACGGTGGGAACCGCGAGCTGGAGCGCTATTCAATTGTTTTCAATAATGTTTGCGCGAGTGTGTCCAGGAATAGAATAACAATGTGGCAACAATAGCGAAGGTTATCGAGCAGGGTAGAACACATGATGCTAAGAGAGAGGGAGACGAAACGAAAATTCGTTTCTACGCAACGGCAAATTTACGTGTGTGGCACTCTACCACCATCGCCATGAACACGAAACAAAAATTGGGGTAGGGTATATAAATAACATAGAGTGAAAAATAATAATAATAACAACATGTCTCGTATAACTGATTTGCCACCCGAGCTACTATCTAAAATATTCAAAAAAATAGTAAACGGAGATGTAGGGAAACTTGTAATCATAGCAAGAACAACGCCGGAATTTCGCATCCCTTGTGAAATGGTTCTCAAGGACCGTCTTCGGGGGATCAGCGGCCTGAGGTGCGGTGATCTCAACATTCTGCTTTCGGCTGCAGGGGAAAAATTGGACGAGAGGTTGGACGAACTGGAGGAGGCAAGGCAGGGAAGAAGATGGTACACAGTAGATTGGTACAAGTCTATGCAGGAGACGGAAGATATCATTACGCACATCATCGCGTTTTCCGAAGCACGGACTTTCTTCCTCTGTTAAAAAAATAATAATATATATACGTGTAAAAAAAAAACAACTTGAAGTTGGCAATAGAAATATTTTTTCCACACTTAGAGCACAGTTTGGTCGCACATATTCGCTTTCCCGGCACACAAGTACGACAGTGCCTTTGAAAATGTTTACTTGACACAGCAGTTTGGCACGTAGGGCAATTTTTTACAGAACGCATAATGCAGAGATTTTTGGGGGGTATGTTATTTAATACCTAATGCTGTGCAATGCAAAATATAATTGTTCACTTTTTTTTTAACTATTCTCTATGATCTTACTTGGTTTTTTTTTTTTTCGCCAAATTATATGCTTCTAGTCTCCTATACAATACAATATACGTACAATATTGTCAACAGTATCATATTTGAGCAGGTCGCTTGTCACCTAAACACTACAGCTCACGGGTTGGGAAAATCTGACATGAAAGCAGATAATACGCTTATGCCTTATTTATATATAATTTTCACGGGGCGTTCAATATTGTCAACAGTATTATATTTGAGCAGGTCGCTTGTCACCTAAACACTACAGCTCACAGGTTGGGAAAATCTGACATGAAAGCAGATAATATGCTTAAGTCTTATTTATATATAATTTTCACGGGCGTACAATATTGTTAAGAGCGTCAGTTTCCGTAGAGCTCTCTTTTTCCATCTTCCCTCTATACAGTAAAGCTGTAGAAGACACAATTAGCTAACCTAGCATACAACATACCTTCCTAATTAATATGGATATTGTCTGTGAATTGTGAATAATAAAAATATATCACCTTTGAATATTCTAGTAGAGTTGAGGAGGGGAAGAAGAAATTAATTGTTTTCTGGTGTCATTGGTGGAAAACTAATAATCCTCGTAAAACTAATTTTCAGAAAACTATTTATGGAACATTTAATAAAATAACAAATCCAGGTAAACAAAATAAACAAAACATATTATTACGAATAGATTTTGTGTAAAAACCAGAAATTGTACCTTTTCAGATAGATAGCGAATAGATCACATGTAGAATATCATTTAGGCAAATTATAAGAAATTAATTAAGTCAGTTATCGGAGGTTCATACCTCCAATTTCTCTGTAGGCACTTTAGAATAGAAGTTTTTCTATTTAAACATACCTATTCAAGGGGATATAGAAAGCCCTTTGAAATAATTCATGAAAAAAACAGATTTCTTTCTCACTTTCATGAATATTTCGGAAGGGGCCAGAGCCCCCTAAACCTCTCCTCCTGGTTCGCTATGGAAATGAGGAACTAGCTGATTGGAGAGGAGAGCATAAAAATTTGTAAATCTAATTAAATATGTTTTATTTTATATATTAAATCTTATCATTTCTTCAATCAAAATAATCAAAATTAACATGAGGTAAATATGTGATTAATTATAACTAACATTCCTTCTGTCTATTGAAAGCGAATGTTGTGTGCATGCGGAAATAACACAGAAAAAAAAAAAGCGGATGGAAGCAATTTAAAATCAGTGGAGCAAGGTTAGTATTACGAGAGCGTAAAAACATGTGCTTTCATTCAACTTCGAAAAATAAGAATAAATGTGTGCATACAGAACACATATGCTTTCTTTTCACAGTTGTAAAATCATATAAATTGTACATGAAGTAAGTTACGGGAAGGCTCTCTCTTTTATGTCTGTGTATATGTTGTACAATTAGGTACAAGTATTGTACAATTAGGTACAAATTGTTGTACAATTATTTTCCCCAGTTGTCCAGTTGGAGTTGGGGGCATAACACTGGTACTATTTGTAATCACAGTGCTTACTCATGTATTTTGTTTAATATTTTATTTCAAATTCACTGTCAGAAACTAGTGTTGCCAGTTCCTGGATGTAGGTTTACCTACTCTGTTGGTTGTCACTGTCAAGCTTCCAGTATTCGTACAGCATAAAAAGCTATAACCCCCCTCTCAAAATATATACATTGTATACGCCAAGATGCTCAATAGCCTAGCAACACATCATGAAAAAACATGTCAAGAGAACCCAATGGGTTTATAAGTCAGTGCTGCCAACTCCTATTTTGTAGGTTAGCTTAGCCTGTGAAAAATCATATAGTAGAATTTTTGTAGAGTGGGTAGGCAACACCAACAAGCATCAAATAATAATTTCGAGCCTCAAATAATAATTCGAGCCTTGTTAGTGTTGCCAATTCTTATTTGTAAACCTTTACTTTTTTGGTTGGGCACCACACACTCCTGGCGGGGTTATGGGGGCCACAAATCCTAAAAACAACAATTATTATTATTTTGTTTGTTTGTTTGTGTTATAATATAAGTGTGTGTGCGCGCGCGCGCGTGTGTGTGTGTGTGGCACATCGTTCCCCCGAGAGAGGTTTACAAAAATCACGATATACGGAGTTGGAAAATTACGATATGGCGCATTCGCTTATTACTGTTGCCAGCCATAAATCTCTCTCTCTCTCTCTTCATCTTACAGCAACGTTGGCATCTCTATTTTTTTAGTTGCAGGTGGGTTGCCAACACACTCTAGTTAATAATGCTACATATTATACACACACACGCACACGCATACTGTGTTGCCATCCATCCATCTCTTTCTCTTTTACGGCAGTATATATTTGTTGCCGGCTCTCCTTGCCCAGTGTATGTATGTTACGCCAGTATATATAAATTGGCTAAACCCTTACCAAGTAAAAAAAAAGCTGTAGGTAAATATTAGCGACATTGTCAGTTGTTTAACTCTTCCCCCTCTCTCTCCTCTCTCTTTTTTTTTGTAAAAGGCTATGGCAAAAGTACTAGTAGGTTGGCAAATTGCTTTATGCACTGTAAAGCAAACCTCAAGCAAGGTTGCCAGCTCCTTGCTTTAGGTTAGGTTAGACCAAAATAAACCTTGGTGACTTTTCGAGTAAAATGTTGGCAATACTGCGAGCACACAAGATTGCCAGCTTCTTGCTTTAGGTTAGATTAGACCAAAAAAAACCTTGGTGATTTTTCAGGTAAGATGTTGGCCACACTGCGAGAAAATAAGACTTATGCCTTACAAAAGCAAACCATTAAGGCGAGCCTCAAGCAAGGTTGCCAGCTTCTTGCTTTAGGCTAGGTTAGACAAAAAAAAAAACCTTGGTGATTTTTTTCGAGTAAAATATTAGCAACACTGCGAGAAAATAAGGCTCATGCCTTACAAGAGAAATCCATTAAGGCGAGCCTCAAGCAAGATTGCCAGCTCCTTGCTTTAGGCTACGTTAGACCCAAAAAAAACCTTGGTGATTTTTTCGAGTAAGCAGCTGGCAACACTGCCAGAAAATGGGGCTCATGCCTTACGAGAAAAATCCATTAAGGCGAGCCCCACCGAGCCCCATTTTCGGTTTGTGAAACCGCCCACTACCACTACTTATATTGTTAAATTGTTATATGTAAGGGGGAAAAAACAATATTAGTAAGCGTCCAGTTATGGACCCATCGGGAAAGGGGTTTCAGACCTCATAGACACACAATAATTTTCGTTACACTAAAAATTTGGCTTCGTATAAAAGCAAATAGTTGAAATGTTAAACATTTCGTGTACTTTATCCAGTAAGCCTTAGCTAGAAATACAATAAATGCGTTACAGACATAAAAATTAAGCAAGCTTTGATATTCTAGTGGCACATAATAAGTATAAAATATCCTTTAAAATACTCTGACAAATAGTTGTGGGTTGTCTGAGATCAAAATTTTCAAGTCCTCTCTCCTCTCTCCTGCATAAATAGGCTCTAGAATTCACTAAAGCCTCAAAATAATATTGGGTACATAAAATAAAAAGCAGATGGAGAGTGGTGCTGATCGCATCATCTCCAAAATAGCAAAAACAAAAGTATATAGAGCTCTATCTGGTATATTTAGAAAACTTTTACCTAGTATAGCAGTAACAAAATACTCAGCAAACTCTAAAATAAACAAACTTTCCTACGTGGCAGGCGTAACCTGCCCTAAATAAATACATATAGAAATATTTTGGTAAAAAATTAACATAAAGTTGTAAAATAATAAGTTAAAAGTTGAAAAATGTCTTTGTGAGTGCAAAATTTAATAAAAAATGTTGCCTGATTAGTACAAATAGTGTTATTTTGGTAAAAAAATTAATATAAAGTTGTAAAATAATAAGTTAAACGTAGAAAAAAATGTCTTTGTGAGTCCAAAATTTAATAAAAAATGTTGCTTGAATAGTACAAATAGTGTTATTTTGGTAAAAAATTAACTTAAAGTTGTAAAATAATAAGTTAAAAGTTGAAAAAATGTCTTTGTGAGTCCAAAATTTAATAAAAAATGTTGCTGATTAGTACAAATAATGTTATTTTGGTAAAAAATTAATATAAAGTTGTAAAATAATAAGTTAAACGTTGAAAAAATGTCTTTGTGAGTCCAAAATTTAATAAAAGTGTTGCCTGAATAGTACAAATAGTGTTATTTTGGTAAAAATAAGGATAAGCTGTGAAAATGTTTGACATAAAGTCAAAGTTTGGTAAAAAATAACCTCAATAATATGTTAAATAGCACACAGTAACATAAATTTACTACCTAAATCAATAATCAAAGGGTCCTAGGTTCGATACCCCGTGATAAAAGCAAATAGTGAAAACTGTAGGCCCAGTCCCTGAGAGCTCTCCCTTCTTCATAGTACAGATAAAAAAAACCCTGCGCTAAAGCGTCCTGTGCCTTGGAGGCAAACCTGAGCGGAATATTAATTGGCGGCGGAAACCGCATAGCTTCAGAGATTTGACCCTTGCTGCGTATTTCCAGACATCCTTTGTTGTCTGGTTGAATCCCTCCCCTGCCCTACAGCATTGCATAGCTTTCCCCTGTTCTTGCGTACTGGTTAACCTTGAAAAAACCGGTTCTGAAAATCTACCGACGCGTTCTCTGATTGGTGATTCAGATTCCTTCTTTGTTCTGACGTTCTGACGTCATTTGACCTTGACCGCACATCTCCCAAATTCCTTTCTCGTCTACCCTCAGCGCGGAGCGCGGAGTTCACCGTCTTCTGTCTAGCGTGTTGCACCACCGTGTTTCATACCATATAACATTATTACATAGTACTAATTAATAATATTACATATCGCGGGTTCAAATACCGGGACCGTCCCCAATCGTAATTGGACCTGTACCTACACCCATTACCACCGTTCATAGCGGTTCATAAACCATAAAAACTTATTTTCAATATTATAAACATTAATATTATCGATTTATACATTACATACTTTGCAGTAATGAATATAAAAACATATGCATAGCGTTTAGTACCTCTAATTACCTTCTATATACATATTTTTCATAAAATAAATAATTATATATTCATAAAAAGTTATAAACATGCAAATACATAAATGTAAAGTATTCTAAGTACTTGCAAATAAATTAAAACCCGTGCAAATTAGTTCTAAGTACGTGCAAATTAGTTATAAGTACGTGCAAATTAGTTATAAGTACGTGCAAATAAAGGACCACCCACGAAGAAAAGTGTCCTTAGCGGGGTCAGATACTACTAGCCTCAACTGATGATGTGTATGTTCCGAGCCTGTGGTATTTCTCCGAACTGATGTTTTTGGTGGACCAGGAAACTCTTGATCCAAGTGATTCAACGACTGGGCTGGGCAATGACAACAATGAGGATTCGTTAAGTAAACGTGCAATATTTTATTAGTATATTATAATTACACTGTATGATTTTTTTTTATCTCAAAACAAATTCGTGAATATTCAAATCCTATTATCTTGCCACTCGACTTTTCCTTCATCGTTAAAGTAACTACAGAAAGTGTCGCGAATTGCTTTGGCCGATCTAGAAGAGGCTGAACTGCTGCCGCTTCTCATACCAATTAGACGTCCACTATTGGAAGGTGTTGTCATAAGAAATCGGAGGTTGAATATTTACATAACTACTGGAATGTCTTCTTAAAAAAATGTGCAAATAACAACACGCTAGAACTATGGCATTGACATTGTTTGGCTGTAGATTGATGGGTTTTTGAAATATTGTAAACCTGGAAACTACAATTCCAAAAAAAAAATCAACAATACTTCTTGCTCTAGAAAGTCGATAGTTATAAATGCGCCTTTCATGATTAAGCACAGAACAAGAATAGGGTTTCATGAAATTCTCTTGTAACTAGAATGCCTCGTACCCAACAATAACATATGGAGCAGTCTTGTTGCTTCCTGGAAGGTGCTCGGGAGGTGGAACGTTCAGTTCACCTTTTTTGAGTCTGTAGTAGAAAGCCGTGTTTTTAATAACGCCACCATCAGAAATTCTTCCGTTTGTTCCAACATCAGCCAACAAAACTTCGTAGTTTGCATCAACGATTTCCATCAATACGATGCTGAATGCTGAACGTTCCTTTATAGTTGAAGTAATGAGAGCCGGAATTCGCTGGTTTCTTGATCTGAATGTGTTTTCCGTCAACTGCACCAAGGCAGTGCGGAAATTACCATTTATCTTTGAAGAAATGGGCGACTTGTTACCCTTCTTCACTTTAAGGCAGCTGAAATCAGAAAGTAAAATAACCATTTATTTTTAACACCCAACTCATTTTTTTTGTAATTTTGACCAAATATATATATGTTTTTGTTATAGGTTCTCCCATCTTCTCCTTCGACGTCTTCAGGACCTACACCTACAGCCAATTCGTTTGCACAACCTAGCAGAAAGAGAAAGTCGGCTCCTTCATCACATGATCTTCTTGCAAAGGCCACGCGGTATTTGGAAGCTGAAGACGAAGACTGCTTGATAATGGCAAAGGGTTACGCAGTTAAATTGAGCAAATGAACTCCACAACAGCTTTGTTTGCAGATAAATTAATCAATGACACATTGCCTGATGGTCAAATGGACCTTTTAACCAGAGGCAGATTTCTGGTTCACCCATCAGGGCCTTGTTCCACTCCATCACCATCTCCCAGTTGGAGTTCGAATTCGTGCTCTCATCCTTCAGAACCTCAAACAGCAAGGAATTTGCTGGAGGGATTCTTTTACGATGATAACGCATCCAATTATTAATAACCTACTCACTTTGTAATTTTCATTTCGTAAATAATAAAGAACTATGGTTCCTACCTTATCAATATTTATTCAGTCACACCTCTGGTCTTATGAAATAATACAAGTACACTTACCTGAATGAAATTTCGCAGTGCTTTCCGTATTGCCACGCAAATTTCTATTATTATCTCTCCGAGTGCCTGAGGTGATACTCTCATAGAAAATTGCAAATCCTGAAAACTTCTTCCAGTTGCCAGGAAACTAAGAGCAGCAATCAGTCTCACATGAGGTGATATTGCTTCTCTCAAAACTGTGTCCTTTTTTTGCAATGAGGGGAGCAACTTTGCTCAATATAATTTGCAATGCATTTTCGTCCGTTCTTAGGTAATTTCTAAAATCATTAATTTCCCCTCCTTCTTGTAACTCATTCAGTAAGTGGTAATCACTGGGCAAAACGCTTCTTTGCAGATAGCAATCTTTGCACCACCGCTCAAGGAGTTTTTTCCCTTTTTCCTTCTTCTTCTAGCAACACAGCTGCAATTACACAACAAACTGCGGCTCTCCTTTTTCTGTCCCCCCATTGTTACTTCGCCAGAACTGATAGAACTGAAGAAAATATCGGACGGACCTGAGGCGGAAACTGAATGTAGCCTACACACCTTCAGTTCTGACAGCTGTACAGATTTTGCACAGTCATTTCGGACAGATAACTGCGGAGAAAAACTGAAGGTTTGTATCCCCCATTAAGGTTTTACCTGTATAAAATTGCCTGTCGGTGCTACCGCAACGGGATTTGTTGCCTCTGAAACATTGATGACGTCAACGGCACCTAGTTTCTCCCAGCGTAGTGTTGGAAATTACCTTACTATTTGGCACACAAAGAAGATGCACTTTGTAGGAAAATCAGCGACATCAAAAAATCAGGGTAAGCCAGGGCTGCCTCGGTAGCTCAGTTGTTAGACCAATGGCACGGTATGCCAGAGATCCAGGTTCGAGCTCTGGTCGAAATGTCTGCGTAGTGCATCTCCTGTATGTCACGGTATAGAAAACGGTTTCCGTGCATGCATAAACGGTACAATTAATATCACTACCATATTCCCGGAGGATCATTACGTCTCTATCATCACAAATGTTCGTAACAACGCTGTTTCTGTGCCACATTAATCAACTGGCATAAGTTTTGAAAATAATTTTATTTTGCTTCATGAATGAAAATACCTGATCTAAACTCAGATCTGGCATCATATTCTCTCTATTACGTCAGATTCTTATGTAATGGACAAAAACAAATTACATAAAAACACAGACATTTTAAATTTCAATATACATATAGCAAGCCAAAAACACCTTTTATATGTGTTTAAATGCTTTATATTGATGCACGGTACACTGAAAGGGAGTTGAATTTATATGCTAGCATCACTGACGTACGCAGAGGGAGCTCATGGGGCTAGAGCCTCCTCTAGAAAGTTTGAGAAAAGCACAATTTTAAAGTGAAAGCAAGAAAGAACTGGGGAAAAACAAAGTGAGAACAATTCTGTTTTCGAACAACTTTTTAAGCGAACGAAATATTTTACCACAAGACGCCTTCCTAGAACGCAGCCATGTAATATCACCCATCACAATTCCAGCGTCCTCCGAAAAGAAATCCTGCTTTCGCTAGTGGCTAGCAAGGGTGATAACAGCACCATTGGTATCTGGATCCCATTATTTTTGTATCCCTGTGAAAATGTTCACCTTGTTCCTTACTAACTTTGCTCAAACTTTCTGGAAGGTGATCAAATTAAATGAATTTTTACACTAATTCTGCATTCACATATTCTGAATGATTCCAGCATTTCTTCATGATTTGAAACCTTTTTTCTACCAAATAAAGTTTGAGTAATCAGAAGATATTCAAAATCTTATTCTCACTGGAACTAGGCGGCACTGGTAACTACTTAACAATAAAGCGAACAGAGCCTCCCGATGGTGCAGTGGTAGCGTCGCCGCCTGGGTTCGATTCCCGGTGGAGGGGCATAGTGGTTCGGATCCCACTTTAAGCTGTAGGTCCAGTTCCGATTAGCCTTAAAACAGAAATTCATTCATTCAATCAATCAATCAATAAAGCGAACACTTTCCCCTCCCCCAAAAATGCATGGAGCAACATCATTTGGGGGACATTTACTTATGCCATGTATGTAACACAGCTTTAACGTTTCTGCTAGACATTACAGGCAGCCTTAGAGGAGACATGGCTGCAGATCAGGTTTCAAACATCCAGTTTCTCCTGTTCCCTGAGATCTTGATCATTGACAAATAACCACGAAGTTCGTTCGATGAGGATACCTTACGGCGGTACACGCCTCATTAGTGTCCTCAGAACAGGCAGAATTGACTAACAAATTAGAGTTCTGCTTTCGCAAGGGTCACAGTCCAAATTACCTCTCTCTCTCTCTCTCTCTCTCTCTCTCTCCGCGTACGCGTGTGCGTTTGAAACCGCCGACGGGCAATATCTTTCCTGTCGAGTTCCTTTCGGACTCAACGCAGCTCCACGCAACCGCAACCTATCACCGTTCGGAATTTAATTTAGAATTCCGAACATGGAATAATCACAAAGCATCAACAATGCTCGAAAAAAATCCTTTCCTGCTCTGTCGCCGTGTCAACCGAGGCACACAATGGAAGCTATGTTGATTGACTTCTCTTGCCTCCGGGGGAAAAACAGGGAAAATATTGACAAAGGTTTCTCGTGAATTGACCAAAAGTAATGATTCCGCATTCCTTCTTCGCTGTAACCGTGGAAACTATATTTAGGGCAGATCAGAAAATCAACTTTTTTTTGTACAATGATCTATAAATAGGGCAACGCATAAGGGATCTGTTCCGCTAGGAGAAGTGTCAAAGCTTGAAAAGAGAATTGATAGAACAAGTACAAATAAGCAACGGTTATAAATTAGGTTAATCGAAATTGGACAATCCGAACCATGGGCGTCACCATAAATTTTTGTAGGGGGGGAGGTCAGGCCACTGATAGAACTTGAACAGTAGAAATAATAACAATAATAATTATTATAAGGACGTTGATTATAATTATTATTATTATTATGTAATAAAAATACACCATATATATTCCTAATTTTTACTATTATTATTAATATTCCTTGGGGAGACATCAACTAAACCCACCAGATGAGTGAATATGCAGCACATCTGATCTTTATTATGCTTTTACTCGTTCCTTTCATACAGTAAGTGTATTCACTGTTTTGTTATTAACTTTTTAGTCATTATGTTAATGTGGTTTGATCTCTCATATAAAATAATTTTTGTAATTTGAAAACATAACCTGGTTCTTGAATTTTTCACTAAAATACTCGTATTTTGGTTCTAACGAATCATTTACGATGGTCGTTCGGAAAGTCCTATCCGTTTGTTTTTAGAAAAAAAAAAGTTGTGAGGAGAATTTTTTTTTCTGGCCTGCTACGGAATTCATCTGCTCATTTTTCTACATTTTTCTTTATGAACTCATCACTTCTCTGCTGTAAGTTCTCTGCAATGACAGATGGACGTCCAGACCGTCGTGAACACTTGTCCTTCCGTCGTTGAACATTCGACACAAAAGCCTTAAGATGATTCATCCAATATGCCTTCACCATACACAGTCAAAATCTCAGTGGGACGTACATTTTATGCAATCGAATCACCGAAAGCACTTCACACTTAGCGGCAACTTCAAGGCCTAGGAACCATGCAACAACTGTTAAGACAGACCCGTTCGATGTTTCTCCCGACGCCCATGATCAGAACTGCTGTGCTTAATCGAGGTTCGAATCCGGGTGACAAGGTGACATCACCACTACTCCATCAACCAAGGCCCTCGTAGCGGCCTTTTATTTGGTGATGCGTGTCCGATTGTTTAATTCTGATTGCATCATGGTTCACAGGCAATCTTTACATGGGTCGATTTCTATTTATGTCTTACTTAAGAGTTTTAGCCATTACTTACTAAGTGTTTGATTTACAATTTTCTTTTCATATACTCCTGTATGATATTATTCTTGCAACCAGCAATGTTTACTGTCGTCTTGGTTACCAACTGCTGCTGCCATGTAGGTCACATGTCTGGGGATGCCAAGAGGTTTTGGGTTAGGCAGGGCAAGTTTAGGACTCTTAGTATCGTATCAATCCCTAAGATTATATGTTTATTTTATTAAGTCTCTCTGAATGCTTCACGTTGACCAGGGCATTCACTTGTTTTTCTCAGTTGTCTCAGCCTCTGAGGCATGTAAACAATGCACTGTGTTGTGCTATGCAAACCTCCTGAGCATTCAGAAAACAGGTAGTTTCTTCTGGCTATGGAGTCGGCGGTTTGCATAGTGGCAATTAAAACACGATTCGGCATGGAGGAAGAGCTCCATGGCCTAGTGATATAGAGGTGAGACAAGCCGAGAGGGGACTGACTTTGGATTGGAGTTGAGAAGGGAGAAGAGGTTAGGAGAGCAGTAGGGCAGAAGTGGAACGACGCTCTGGTCAACCAATTGAGAAGCCAACATAGGACTTCGTATACTTTATTCATCATAATTCATCAGATAGACAGGTAACTATCCTAACACCCAGCCATGATTCAGGTTCAAAGGTTCACAAAACCCAACGAGTGACCATTGTCTTTTCTGCAGTTTAGTTCCTTAATCTTATTTGTACCTTTCGTATTGCCAAGCGTTAACTCGTCATGCCAATGACGAGTGCTCTCATCAGAGGATGAATGATGAGTAACTTACATCACCCATTGATTAATTGGTTAACATTCTTGGTAAGATCCCACGAACTTCACGGTTCGTTACGTGGTGGAGATGCTGGGCAACGATCCCAGTACCTCTCGCAAGCCAAGCGGTATCCAAATAACGTCCCTAAATGTTAGTGTGGCCAGGTTTAGGATTCATAGCATTACAGTAATTTCCCTAAATGTTTTCAACGTCTCATCACGTGGTGTTACTCCCAAGTCCCACACCTCTTCGAACCTCACGGCCACACCACGAAGCACAGCTACTTTCTACGTATTGTTTTCGCCGGTATATTGCACTTTTCGGAGCTCCAAACAAACTTCATTGCTTTAAACAAGGTTCAAATTTACTGTAAGAATCATTTCTACAATTCTGCCACACTTGCTCTCCTATGAAACTTTAAAAAAATCATTAAACATTCGGAACAGTTATCCCACTGTCTGGGTGAACGCCCAAATTTTGCAGATTCCGGCTGGGATACCACAAACAAAAGTAAAGGGCTATAACCATCAGGCTGTCCGGGAAAACTAACCACTTAGCAAGACATACACAGCAATATTTCCGAGGAGAGACAGAATTATATGCTCACATTATCCACATCTTTACGTACGTTTTCAAAAGACTTCTCTTTGCTAAAATATTTGACGGTACTTCAGAAAAATCTTTCTTAACTTCACCTGTTATAAGCTCTGTCACGTTTCCACCGCTATTTCTCAGCAAAGTTGAATCAAATGGCACTTTCCTCACGATGTGACATTTTAAATTTCCCCTCAGAGGGAAAAAATGCTACTCTTCTCACCTTCGCCTCCTACAAACGAAGAAAAAATTTGACAGAAAGTAGAGATCAAGGAGGGGCTATATCTCTCAGGGAATTACACTATGTTTCACAAGAGGTGCTTATATTGCAAAATGAAAAGTGACGCATACGATTCTCGCAAAGTGGTTCCTTGACGTGTAGATTTCATTACGCCGTCGGCCGAAGCGTGATATTACGATTATTTCTCTCGTGCCTCATCTGTAATTGCCCTCAGTAGCTGAAAGGGGGTTGATGCACCCTTCTAGACCTAATGTACGGCCGCAGAACGGTAACAGGATGATATTAACTTAACGCCAAAACTTTTGTCTTTCCGACGTCACGAGAGGAGGAAGGTACGGGGAATGAATGTCGGAATATTGCATTATCCTCCCCTGGTGAGGGTAAATAATTGGACGACTCGAAACGAAAGGATATGTGTGCAAATAACATTCATGTATTCAGGCACGTCATCCAGAAGGATAACTTTCAGTAAAGCTTGTTTCAATTCCACTTTATGCCCAGATAGGATGGTAGTGTCTGGTCCTAGTGTTTGAAGTGGGATACGAATCACCTAAATGTTCTGCCGCCGGGAATCGAACCCATTTTTACAATTGATTTATTGATTTGGTGTTTTAACTTCACTTTGTGCGTAGTAAGGCTAATCGGGACTGGACCTACAGTTTAATGTAGGACCCGAACCACTATGCACCGGGTATCGAACCTATTTTTACAAGTCAGCACTGTTAACTACTACGCTATTGTGAGTAGCCGAGGAAGCACAGTATGCATTGTACACCCATCGGCGAAAGAAATAGTAGGCAAATTTTCCATCACCATTTTCATTCAGTCTGTTTTCCACAATGTGATGATCGTGAATTGAAGTAAAAACGTCATTAGGCATAGGACAACATCTGCTTTGTATCAACAGAAATTCATTCCTTAAAACAACACAGGGCGTGGGATAAAGAGTAATGAAAAGAGTGATGGACAATTTGCCTACTATTATCTTTGCTGTTGACTTTACGAGGGATAGTCGGAAAAAAATGTTTGCCTAGTCTGCCATCTGCAGAGAGTTTTATTCTGAAGAAAGAACATGACATGAGCAGAAAGAGGCATCACACTATTTTTCCCACTTAGTCCCCAGCGACATTCAGGCACTTGTCCTACAGCTTCACAAGTTTCAAGAAACCTTGTGCGTATTTCTGGGTGTCCTATTTACGAATGAAGAGACTTTGGTTCAATGTTGAGAAAAATCAAATAGCTATTTCTTCTTCATTTCATTTATTTGTCCATCACGTAACGTACTGGAAGTCCCGCCGTTCGTAGTGAACAACATCTCGCAATTCATAGTTTGTCCACGATTGCAACACACCTCTGTTCTCCATACCGACTGGGCACACACTTCTCAACTCTTCCTATCTTCAACACAGCAGTACTCTGGCGCCCTCTGCAAGGGAGAGGTCGTGCGACACACAACAAATGAAGAATAATGCCCATATAACCACAACATATAGCTATATTACTAACCCAAAAATTTCCACGCTTTCCGGAAATACACATGAGGGAAACGTTTTCTTCGCATTCGTATTACCACATTCTTTATATCCGAAGACATATACTAGTTCTGACACCAACGGCCAGGTCTCCATACAATCTGATTCAGAGAGATAGAGTAGTTCAGATTTGTGATTTACGATCTTTTGTATTCATTGGTTGCTTTTTATATTATGGGTATTTCAGCCCATAAGCTATTTTTGTTCGTCACGTAATACGGGGATAAACCAAGACCATCTTGAGGTTCAGGTCGCAGCGCTCAGTCAAGACATCATCATCTGGGGGCGATGGTCTTAACGGTCGTGTAAACCCATTGTCGTATTTTTACCGTAGAGAATAGGTATAATTACTTCATTTTGATGTAAAATTTTGACATTTACCCTCCCGACGAATATAGTTAGCATAAAATAGTAGAATATTGAATATTTACACTAAAATTCTCATTCAGGAAGAAAAAATTCCTGCCATAGCACAAAGAAAAAGTTGAAAACCGTTACATTTCTTTGAAAAAATATTATCCGTAATATTTGTCAGCTACAGTAAAACTGGTTACAGCGTTTGTATGAACTTTTGCATGTAACAATCAATGGATTAAATCAAAACCCCGCATGTTAGGTTGGTCATAAACTTGATACCTAATCAATTAAATTTTCTTTAACTTTACCGAAAATTAATCAACCAGATAATGCAGATATTCTGTGTAGCTAAGCTATACATTCTCAATACAAAAACTTAATTTCTATAACCTCTCAGCAAATGCAAAATAAATTGGTACAAGGGCAATGTTACATTTTATATGCCTATGTGAATAAAGAATAAACCTAAATCACTTGTTACATTGTAATTTCGACCCTTTTGACTTTATTGAACGAAAGATAATAAACAAATTGAATCTTTTCATTGTCGTTAGTAAGATCTGTTACAGTTTCAACATTTTCATTGAAAAAAAAACAACAGATTAATATTTCGATCTTAGTGTTCATTTGGAAAATAAACATTTGGAATATTTCCTTACACTGTGTTTACACTCTGTTAATGAAATCGTGAAGAATGTTAGTGAATTGTGAAAAATCATCACTGATTTCATAATCAAAATTACTAACATCGAAGCTTCACAAATACAAAAAATAAAATAACAGTTCACATGAAACAATTTTATAAAATGTATTACACTTGTAGTTCATATTAACATAGCTAGGCATGCTTTCTGTGTAAAGAATTTGTGTTTGAAACATAAGAAATATATTCTTCGATAATTTTACACACGAATATTTCATCGAAGTTCTTGTTACACATCGTACTTGTATTTGAATTCATAACATATCTTCCATTAGCCTCCGATTAGCCTAAAGAAGCATAAAAGCGGAATAAAATAAGATTGTAAATGTACACATGTATCAATTTGATCCAATTGTATAGCTTTCTTTCATTAAGCATATTTTTAAAACTGAAAATTTGTGTAAATTATATGAATATGTTATCGAATGCTTGCATAACATTTACGCTAACAAACTGCTTTGGTAGACATTACCGTAATATTTTAAACGTTGACTAAATCTTAAAACAAATTATTTTGCAATCATAAGCAACAACGCATCTTAACGTTAATCTTAACGTTGTAATTCAGGGTAAATTATTTGATATTTCTATAAAAATTGTTGACAAAAGATAAAACTTGACCAAATACAAGAGTATATTAGATGCCTATTCCGGACACATGAAATCTTTACATCATGAACTATTACTGTTATTTATTTATGAGTATAAAACCTTTGTTACTTAACTTGTAGTTTGCCGGACCCTGTGGTTGAGTGGTTAGCACTTCGCGCTGCAACGCCAAGGGTCCCGGGTTCGAATCCCGCTCGGGCATGGTTGTTTGTGAATGTCCATTCATCAATTTCATCATTTCATCACTCATGTCCATCTTCGCAAATTAGCTAAGAGGCACAAAACGCGAAGTAAAATAAAATAAATCAAATCAAATCAAATTAACTTGTATTTTTTCGTAGGGACCGAATCACATAGAATTACCCTACATATTTCTCATTTTCAGCAACATCTTGAAGACATGTGAATGTTACACTTACCTCTTTCATCATGATTGCATCTGCAATTGAGCACACAACACTTATACACCATACCTTTTGTATTCAAGCATATTTACACGTCATGTGAACTCGAATACAGTTCATCAATTTTGATTGCAATCCCATATTCACGAAAGAGGTCCAACATTGATTCCCAAGAAGCAAATCAAACATAGCGGCTATCACGCCTTCAGTTGCTGACGCTTAGTCACGTGAGTATAAATTTTAAATCATTAACCTAGAATAGGCCAGATGGCCCCAAGTTAAAAACATGGAACAATCAGTAATAAATATTACAATTGCCTTAAATGCTAAGAACTAATAATCAATTCACAACACATCATCTATATCGATTTGTATTTTGGAAACTAGTCAAATTGGGAAATTGTTAAAAGTTAATTTATCTAGATATTACTGATGTCGATGTGATTCTTTGAGGATGATGGGAAATATATGTCTTTCTCTATAATTGATGGCGTACTGTTATCACTCACAAACTGTCATTGTCACAAATGTAAAAATTATAAATGTAATTGTAAACTTTATAAATGTAATGTACATTTTGGAGTAATTTTTGCAAATGTCACTAATGTCACTCTAACAATTTAACATAAGATCAAAGCGTCACTCACGAAGTTCGTTCCGTCTGTTCTGGCCACCAGAACAGAAAATGCACCTCCTGTAATATATTGCACACTCCATTGTGTCTCGACATGCAATATTTCTTTTGATTATATGTATTTGTTATATGTATTATATTTGTAATCTCACATGTAACAAATATTTAAATAAGTCGGGGGAACCGTTGAAATTCATAGGAACTGACGTCCTGGTATATCCTTAGGCACCAGGACAACAAGCGCATACCCTTGAAAGTATGCGGGTGGAGGAGGATATACTTCAGGGGTATTACTATTATTATTATTTTAAAACTAATTCATTCATTCACTACTAAACTAAACAAGAACTAAAACTACACTATCTGTGAGGACTAAAATCTCCTTACCTATTAAAAGCGGAGGCTGTAAAGAGGCTTCAGCACACACAAGTACAAGCACAGGACAACCCACAGTCCTACAGATAGCAGTAGGTTCAGACGCCAGAGCCTCGTTGGCCTCCAAACAGTTACCCGGCTGTACTACTTGGAAATGAGGTTGACTTTTGGAGGGTCTTACCAGAAGGTCACCTTTCACACACATTTTTTGTATTTATTTATTGTAAATTAATAGATATGGGCTTTAATTATACGCATCGTTAGGCAGATTTTTAGATTTGCAGTGTTTCCAACTTATACTGAAATATGCTGAACTAGTACTTTTTCCGTGTTATCCACGTAATGATCATTCACACATACACCAGCTGTTTCACACGAAACCTATTGTTTGCAAAACACAGCATTCCAAGAGACCAATTGAAGACCCCGGTTCAAGAACCAGACAGCTCCACTTTTTGGTCAAAATTGTTTCTTTGCTGTAATCTATCATGAAAAAACGCTCTATCTGCTGGTGCAAGAATCAGACAGCTCCACAGATTTGTTGCGTAGTAGGAATGGAAAAGGAGTTGTCTGGTGTGTTTCTGCCGGCACATCATCGCAGACAGCTCCTGGAGCATTCTGGTTCTTGCACGACTATAGTTCAGTGTTCGGCCACTCGGCGGCGTGCAGCAGTTGCTATCCAGACCGCACACTTCAATATGTATGTTACTGTTGCTTCTAGCTATTGCACGTGAATACCCCTTACTTCTTCCACATTTCATTATTTTATTCAGTTTTTCGTGTCTCCTGAAAACTTTTATAATTTGGGGCTGTCTGGATCTTGCACCGGGGTCTTCAATTGCCAATTATACCTATGCTTAATAATATAGACACATTTCCTTCGACATGTGCACTTTGATAAAAAATTACACCCTGGTCCATTAATGAATTTGTACACACTCCTGTATAGGATTGCCGACATTAGTCAAGAATGTTTTCTTTTAATATTTTTGTTATTTAGCGTCGCTCTTCCGGCACTTTGGCTAATCGGCACGACGAGGATGAGTGATGGTATGATGAAATTGATGAAGGGGCACTCACAAAGATCACCCGGGATTCGAATCTTGGATCGCTAGCGTCGTGGGGCGCTGTGCTAACCACTCCGACACATAGGTCGGTAGTGAAGAGAGAAGAGAATGGATGACACTATAATGTAAAACACCTGCTGGAACAACCACACCAAATTTTCATATTCTTAAAGGTCAGAGGCTTTTGAATCACTCTGTAGTAATATTAGGTTCTTTGACCTTGGCAAAATTAAAAATTAAGGGGCCAATTCCCTTGTTGCAATAAATCTAAAGTGATCAGATTCTGTTAACAATAAACAAATTAATCTGCCATGGTGTCGTTAGTCTGCGACGATAGTGAATGCTCCTGCACGCACTGTTAAGATGAATTGCCCCTATGCAGGGTGTACACGATTAACCTCCGGGATATTGAAGTGATGGGAAATCAGAACGAACACACCTGCACATTTTTTGGTAATTTGATTGCAAACAGCAACTCAGAACGTTTCTCATAAAATATTACGACATTTCTATGTGAGAACCTTTAGTGACACGAAGAATGTCCAGTCGATATTCCACTTCGTGCAGCAGCACGTCGTCAGGGATGGTAACAATGGCAGCAACAATTCGGTAACGCAAGGCATTCACGTTTGCCACCTTCGTCGAGTAAATTGCGTCCTTAACATGCCCCCAGAGGAAGAAGTGATATGGGCTACGTGGTGGCCAGGGGATAGGGCCACCTTGCTCGATCCAACGATCTGGAAAAGTGACGTTCTTCCCCCTGGCATATTCAACACACTCCCCGTTCCCAGAAAACTTCTGTACCATGCCCTGATGCTCTTGTCCGTTGGAGCGTCTTGTTAAAGACACGCCGAAACTTAAGCTGCACCGTAACAACTGACTTTGACTCCGCAAACCATACCATAGCGTGTGCTTTCTCTTGAGAAGAAGCCATTTTTACAAAAGCGACGACAGTGCTGCCAAGCATGACGTGCGCGAACTAAAAATAAAACCACACAAACTTGAGCGCATATGGCACCAAATACAAAAGATTAGATTGTCGTAACTTTATTTTCTGATTTTTAACATTGCGTCGAAACCGCGAAGGTTCATCGTGCTTATCATTTGCCAGGCTGTAGATTTTGAGGAACACAGATGGCAGTGGTGTTACTAGTATCACGCTCCGATTTCATACTAAACTGTAGGTGCAGTCCAAAGTACTGAACCAGTCTATCAAATGCACATTAAACGAACTTATTTCCTAGATCAGTGTACATAAAACCAAATTCAGAAGCCATGGGAAGGTACGTAAACATTGAAGGATCTTCACAATAAATATTTATAATCAATATCTATATATTTTTTTACTATAGAACTTTGCCTTGGTCAGCATTTTCATGTTTTATCAGAATAAAGAAATTGTAGGAGTCATTTGGCAGAATTCAAGAGATCAGACTACAAAAACATAGAAACATGCAAAGAACCTGTTATGTGGTAAACATTTGTATTTTAGGTATCTTATTTGTACCATTAGGTTAGCAGTAGAAGAAATAAGAGAAGGAAGTGGAAAGCTCTTCGTTCAACGTCACATCTGGTATTCACCTGTCACAATGGTGTATCATTGGATTTGAATCCGTGACCTTTCATAATGACGTATAATTTAGATTAATAAGAAGCATTGGAATGTTGATAATACCCAGTTCAGATCCTCACACACATTCGACATATTTATAAAGTAATGAAGACTAGATTGTCACGTATGTAATTCATGTACGTAGCAATTCAGGTCATGCGACCGTTGCATATTTCCCATTGCCCGAGGCACTGTTGCATTCCTGAGCAATCAATATCGAAATGAATTGCATTACTCGGCAGTTCTTTGATAAAGGAACGCATACGTACATGTCAAATACATGCATTTAGAATGCATATTTTATGTAGTAGAGAACCTAATATAAGTACAGATATTTTCCATAAAAAATGTAGTCAATTATAAATTTATCAGAAATCATACCATGTGGATATGAGGAGAGAGCGTTGCATTGAGTACCCCAGACTCAGGATTTTCTTTGCGTTTTCGTTGTACGGGAATGCTAGGGTGATACTTTCGAATAAGGCCACGGACTATTTACCACATTTACTTGTCTCTTTCTTTCACTATCATCACTTTTTTGTGTAAAATACCAATTTAACTATGCCAAAGTTAACTCGAAAACTCAATTAGACCAGGGAAAGTACGACTCGCGTACCTAATATGCGGCAAGTACTTTCCTCTCCGGTTTGAAAGAACAACGTCGAATTTGTAATTTTCCAAAAATAGATTTGCTTCAATCCCATCCCCTCCCCTGGAGAATTGTGAAGAATCGTTGCTTTTCTTTACATTCTTACGCTTACAGCCCATTACAAAGATTTATATGATATGATATTTATTGCCATTTATGATACAAGCTCTTGGGCTGTTCGTATCACACAATATTATGATCTACACGGTCTCAAAACACTAAAACTGTCTTTGTAATGCTGTCCTTATGGCAAAGATGCTATTGGTCATACGCAGTAACAACAGAAACATTAATAAAAGTGCATAACTACTAACTCTTTAGTCTTGTTAAACCCAAAGATTTATGGCTGCAGCAACACAAGCCTTCCATCTGTCCCTATCCTAGGCAATATTAATCCAATCCTTTCCACATGAATATATGACAATATGTCCATCTCTTCTAATATTTAAGATTGTCCGCAATCGCTACCTTCAAAACTGAGCCCCAGGCAACTACAATATTACAGGGTGCGGCAGAAATATTGAGACTATTTAAATATACCAAGTATATATTAAACTTCAGAATAACACTGAAAAGACTTACATGACTGGAAAGTACATACAAAAAGCATTTCATGTGATGCCTATGTCTTGAAAATAATGTCACTCAGGTGGGCACCATTCTCCCTCAAACAAAACTCTGCACGCCGACGTACAGCAGCCAGAGCCTTGTGCAGTATCTCCAGTGGAATTTGCTGTATTGCAGCGCGAATAGACTCCTTTAAGTTATCCAACGTGTCAAGTCGGTCATGTACACCTTCTGCTTCAACAACCCCCACAAAAAGAAATCACAGAGAGATAAGTCCGGCAAACGTGAAGTCCATGTAACATTTCCCTGACGTGACATGATCCTTCCTTGAAACATCCCACGAAGAAGCGTCATCGATGTCCCCGCTGTGTGCACTGTGGCACCATCTTGCTGGAACCATACACGGCGCCTATAAAGACCGAGCCTGCTCACATCTGGCTGTAGATAGTCTGTCAGCACGGTCACATATCGGTGAGACGTAACAGTTGCCTGCACAAGAAGGCACAGAGCGTCGTTGGCATGCAAGACTGTAGTTACCTGGATGTACTATGTTGAAGTGAAATTTACTGTTGGCGCCTTGTCAAAAGGTCATACCGTACACCCCATTTAGAATACCAGCCTGGCTATTCACAAGGAGATGCACTTCCACAAATCCTGTTTTGCAGACAGGCCCAATGTTCACTGGTAACTTTAATATAGGATGGAAACTTGATTTTAATATCCCGCGGTGTTCCCAGCATCTTTATAAGGTAGGAAGGGATGGAAGACATCACTTACATTTTTGGAGCAGAATTACATTTGGTACCAATACCTGGAGAACACACTTTCTATCCAAGATACATCTCACACCGAGCTTAGCGTCGTGGGTAATGGGAAAAATTACACTAACGTGGACATCACCGCTACAATACCCAATCTTCGGATCCCATGGTCAAACTCAATACTCTTGAGGTTCGTTCCCCATGATCCACCAAGAACAAAGGAAAATCCCTCGAGACCTCCGACAATTCCCCCTCCCCAATCCCTCCTCTTCGTCCGAGGGACAGAGACCCTGCAGGCGGGGATCGATGCCTGGGTAACGAGGGGGGGCCCTCGTCTGACGCTCCATTCGATCTGGACGGAAGATTGGCTGTCAATCAAGAACGGCCGTGCTTGGAGGAGATTGGAGAAGCAAGGATGGGGAAAAGAGAAAAGAGAGATGATGACCCTTCTGGTAAGATTCGTTATTGTTCCTCCTCGGAGACAACGGAACGGGAAAAAGTTTTTCTCTGGGGATTCTGGAGGAAACACTGAATAATGGAAAGTTTAGGGTCCCGACGTGAAATAAGAAAAATGCGATTAACATGATCTTGTGTGATGCGTGTTCATATTTTTCCTCCGATGCAATTGCTACCTTCAATTCTTTTCAGTTTTTACATGTTATTACTCAGTTTCTTATATTTTACTGTTCTTTTTCTTACTACATTCTGCGCTGCGAAGCCAGGGGTCCCGGGTTAGAATCCTGGCCTGGCATGGATGTTTGCGAGTGTCCATTCAGCAATTTTATCATGCCATCACTCACCCCCATCTTCGCAAATTAGCCAAAAGTGGCACAAAAAGCGAAGTAAAATAAAGCAAATCAATCAACCTTACTACATTCTGCTCATATAGAACTGAATAAATTTTCTGAGAATTGGCGTTCCTGCAAACCTGACTATTCATGTCGAGATATTATTGGAATAATTAAATCAAGAAGACTTCGATGGGCAGGGCATGTGGTAGGAATGGAAGAGGAAAGAAGAGTTTGCAGGGTTCTTGTTGGGAAACCTGATGGTAAGAGACCTGTAGGAAGGCCAAGACTAGGATGGAGGGATAACGTTGAGATGGACCTAAAGGAAATCGGTAAGGATGGAAAAGATTGGATTGATCTTGCCCAGGATAGGGACAGATGGAAGGCTTGTGTTACTGCGGCCATAACCCGTCGGTTTTAAGAAGTCTAGAGAGTTAGTTAGTTAGTTTGCTGAACTTACTAAAATTGTGGACACTTTTCTAATTCATTTCCATTCAGCTGTTCTTTCTTTTACTAGGCAGCACATATTATTGAGCTCACTGTTAAATCCAAGGAATAAACAAATATAATGTATGATTTGGTTTAACTGTCTGTTGGTTGTTTGTTAAAAATTCCTTTCGCATTCCACTTCTTCTTTGCTCTTAGTCTTTGTGAAAACGTCTTCTAACCCCCCAAATCTCTGTAATTCTAATTGTAGGTTATCTTCAGTACGAACAAAATATGAAGTAACTGTTGTCGGTTCTTGACATTGTTGAGGCATGGCCCCTGCTAAGACGTATCCAACTCTGTTTTTTGATGTACATTGTCCTCCTATTATTGTTCTTCTATTTGAACGTAGCAACAAGAAAAATAATTCAGATCCAATCAATAAATCGATGCCACCTGGTTGTCGGAATCAAGGATCAGCAAGCTGAATGTTTCTTGAAAGATTCCAAGTAGTGTAATCTATTGCCTCTGTAGGCAAATTACTTGTTACTTTTTTTAAAAAAACAAAAACACTGTTGTTGTATAATTAGATGTTCTAGATTGGATTTCAACACTCACATTGTAATTGTCACGTGCCAGTTTCGATGACACAATGAAAGTTGCAAGGAGGAATGGTTTCTCGGAAGCGACGATAGATGGCAGCACGCCATATAAAGAAGAGCAGAGCTCATTGTACAAACTAGGAGCGGAGAAGAGCGATTATATATATTATAGTAAATGAAAAATATATAAAGGAAGAGTATAAAAATTATAGAAGGAGTGAATAAAATGTTGCATATAGCAAATTAAGATAATTAAGAACATGCTCATAGATGAAACGTTTAGGAAAGTTATTAGGTGAGCAAATGAATTCAGAAATGTATCTCTTTTGATTTCTCTGACGAGGAGAACATTGTGAGTGTTTTGGTTGTTTGTCCCCGGTGGCGCTGTGTCAAATTAGACGCCCCGAAGCACTTTTCGGTTGCGCTCTTTATTAGTCGCACTGGGCCATTGGTAGCGCTTGTTGTTAGCGATCCTGGTTATTCCCCTTTGGTCGTTAAATAGGAGGTGGCGCTATTGTCAGTTTAGTCGACCCTACTCTTTCTGCAAGTATATCTTGTATTGTTTGCCAAAGAAGCGGGGAAAGCGAGCGCATAAATAAGATTACGCTTTAAAAAAGGAAAGATAATAAATTAAAAGAAGAAGAAGCCTTTTCCATATTAAAAGAAGAAGAAGCCTTCTCCATATTAAAAGAAGAAGAAGCCTTTTCGATAACCAAAGGAGAAGAAGCCTTTTCGATTATACATACATATATATATTTTTTCTCTGTATTTTGTATAGTTCTCAGTATATAGATCCGCATTTAACTATATCCTCTTGGCTATAAAACTCTTTTTTATTTGGAATTCTCAAATAAAGAACCTATCCCCCTGAGATTAAGATATCTGTAGCCGTGGTAAATAACATTTAAGTACGTACCCACAAAGGGCGTAGCATAATACATTACTACTTCTTCTGCTGTCAGAACTTGTTCAGCACACTGATTCAGTCATATAAAATGTCATTTAATTCATAATTGAGGGGTCTAGTGAGAGAGGGAGCTATGCCACTTTGACAAGAAAAGGAAATAAATTGAGTTTTCTAAAGCATTGCGTTGAGTCATAATTTGTATAACAAAGGGTATTTTTTTTTTGCTGAACATATTGTTAGGTAAATTATTCAGAAGGAAAAATATGAATTTCAATATAAATACCATTTATTATGAACATGTATGGTATATTGTTGTAGTATACCCATGTCAAAAAATCAATCTAGCACATCAAATACTTTGAACAAGGCTTAAATACTTTTGCCTGAGTGTAAATCATGTTCACAGGGTTACATATGATCGACATAAAGACAACTTCATATGTCTTCTGGAGGATCTTCACTGTCCATTGTTTCTGTGGATTTTAGTTTCTGGTAAACACCATGAAAAACTGGAGGAATATAAGGCAATATTGCCATGAGATCTTATATCTTCAGGGCTGATATTAAATCTTGCACCGGTTACTGCAACACAACCTCTGCCACTCCTATTGCAGATAGTGTTGCCCACGAGACGAGACTTTGGCCTGTCTCGTCTCGTGGAGTCTCGTGGCAATGCTGTCTCGTCTCGAAAATATTCGTTTGTCTTATGACACATGGCCAATCTCGTCTCGTCTCGAATTTTTAAAAGCCTGTCCCGTCTCGTCCCGTGGGCAACACTAATTGCAGACACCATCAGTAAGTGGCATAGCTCCTTCTTTCACTCAAAATGCTGAAGAGGACGTATTCAAGAACTCAGAAAATCTGCTGCAGAACAAGCGGGAGCTATGCCACATGGTTGTAGTTCACATGGTAGATGACAGATGGTAGGAGAAGACTGAAAATGGCAAAAAATAAAATTTTCAAGATTTGTGGCATAGCTCCCTCTCTCACTAGACCCTTCAATTGTCCGTCAGATCTCATTTTATACTTTGCTTCACCGATATACAACTGTCATTCAACTCTTGTTCTGTACGTATAATTTACTTATAAATTCATTGCTGTCATCTATTTGGTCATAATTTTCATAACTGCAATTGACAAAGCATGTCAGAGTTCGTAAAACTTTGTTTGAAGTAATCTTTATGCACATTTAGGTTTCGGAGTAAAATAGAAAATTATCTAATATTAGGGATGTATATTTAGAGCAATGAAACAACATAGTCCGTAAAGAGGTCACAAGATGGCAGCACATGGAATATTATAATGAATATTATTTCAATCAGTTATTCGAACATTGTTAAATGTAGAAACACAAGAGTATATTAACTAAAGAGATTATTCATTTAAAATTCTATCCAATTAGAAATAGAACTGAGTATCGTATACGGAAGCAGAGTTAAACGATCTTATTTGTGATCTTGATCTACCAAAGGCGTCAGCAGAATTACTAGGTTCTAGACTAAAGGAAATAAATATGTTAGCGTCTGGAACAACCTTCATGTATCTGGACAGAGAGAGACATCTATTAAGATATTTTCAAAGGGACGAAGAACTTGTCTATTGTACAGATGTGAAGGGACTAATTGAAGCTATGGGATGTACGTATAATGCAGAAGAATGGAGGCTTTGTATTGATAGCTCGAAGAGGAGTTTGAAGTGTGTGTTGCTGCATAATGGCAATAAGTTAGCATCCATTCCTGTTGGCCACTCCGTAGATTTGACGGAAAGCTAAGAAACAACGAAAGAACTGCTTCGAAAGATAAAGTATGCAAATGACAGTTGGCTTTGTGCGGAGATCTCAAGGTCATTTCAATGTTACTTGGTCAACAAGCAGGTTTCACGAAATATCCAGGCTTTTTGTGTTTATGGGACACTTGAAGAATTTATTGACCTTTAGAATGTATACACACATACATATTCATACACATATACATACACATATACATATACATATCTAAAGGGGGAAACCTCCCGAAGTAGCCCGCTTGTTGATCCTAAGAAAGTGTTACTTCCTCCACTGCACATTAAGTTGGGATTAATGAAGCAGTATGTAAAAGCTCTGGATAAGAATGGGGCTTGCTTTAAATACAATTGCTCATAATTTCCTGCATTGACGCATGAGAAAGTAAAAGCAGGTATTTTTGATGGTCCTCAGATAAGGATGCTAATGAAAGATGAAGAATTCTTACAAACAATGAACCGCACAGAGAAAGATGCATAGTGTGCCTTTTCTGATGTCATTACAAACTTTCTTGGAAACTTCAGGGCGCACAACTACGAGGTTCTAGTTCAAAATTTGTTGGTTACTTTTCAAAAGTTACGAGTAAATATGAGTATCAAGCTTCACTTCCTGCACAACCACTTAGATGTATATCCGTCCAACCTTGGTGCCGTAAGTGAAGAACAGGGCGAACGCTTTCACCAAGACATAAAAACCATGCAGCACCGATATCAGGGGAATGGAATAAAAACATGATGGCCGACTATTGCTGGTGCTTGCAGCGTGACGTTCCTGAGGCCACCTACTCCAGAAAATCAAAGAAACGAAAATTTTTGCCTAAGTAGGTATGCATGTTATGCTATTCTGTGGTGTATGTTAAGTTTAGCATAAGTACAGGCATCAGGTGTTGACTGTATGTGCTCGTGAAAGAAATTGATCAATTTGCCGGAATTGCCTAAACTTTTTGTCCATTAAGAACTCCCTATTGAGAAAATAGAAACGTATGTTTGTTAAACACCGTGACGTGATACTCTGCATGGACATCTGACTACGTCGCATTCTTTTTGCAAGTGCTGTTGGAATGTAGCCGGATATAATTTTCTGAAATGGGACTTGTGAATGAATGCAACTTAATACCTGTTATCAGCTACGCCACCTATGTATAGTCCTATAATTTCATTATGTGGAGATATCTATATGGTAAATTGTTGGAGTTTAGCCCAGTATTATAATATTGTCAAAATTTTCAAATGTGATTTGTGAAAAATTGTGACGTGATACACTTTTTCTGACTACATATTTGGAATCAGCGACCTCAAATTGTATAGAATCAGTTAAAATATCTAAGTCAGCAGAAAAAAAAATCATATGTAGACCAGTGTTATTGAAATCCAGTTTCGCAATGTTGTTTCAAGTGTATGAATTATTTAGGGTATACGTAACATTAGTTAAATTACGATAACCGTTACGATGGATGTCAGTGCATGAAACAACATGAATGTTACTCGTGAATGATCGAAAGCTCACGAAAAGTCTTTCAGGTGGAATCACAGAAGTGCTTTTTAAAATTTTTTCATTACTTTTGTAGGTTTAATTGTGTTGGATTGGATTGATTGATTGATTTAGTTTATTTTACGCGTTTTGTGCCTCTTGGCTAACTTGCGAAGATGGGGATGAGTGATGAAATGATGAAATCGATGGATGGACATTCACAAACAACCAAGCCCGAGAGGGATTGGAACCCGGGTCCCTTGTAGGTTTAATTGTATTCTTATTATAGTTTTCTTAAATGCACTTTGCCCCTTCGTGATCGTTTAGTGCATTTTAGTACATTTTAAAAAAATTCTAGAAGGGTAAATCCACCTTTAACTTCTGTCAAAGTGCCACACCCAAAGTTTTACCGGCAACACTGTAATTTTCACAAACAAGCGTCAGATGGTTTGTAAACAAGAGAACAGGAGCTACACAGTGAATAAACATGCATTGAGTTCGTGGATTATATTGTCTGTTTACATAGCGCTGGCATCGACACGTTTTCAATGATGCAATGTACACTGTGTACAATAACCGTTTCATGACAAGGAAAATGATCTTGCGAGATTTGGGCTCTAATTGTTGGCGACCAATTAGTTGTGAAAGCAAAATATTGCGATCTAAACTGACCAATAGGGTTACCCTTTCAGTATTGTTGCGTTTTTATTGGTTTGATTAAGGGAAAAATCTACAGGGTGTATCAGAAGTCGCTTACCACCCCTTGTAAAATCCACAGTGATGTATTTTCATGGAATTTGATATGGGCGATACATAATATGACTAGGGGGCACCTTCTGGAGTATGTCACGGGGACGGCCGCAATCTTGGTTCCGCCATCTTGAATACAACTTTTTTATTTAAAATGATAGGTGGGTGAAGTGATACATGACCATAGGCTAGAATTTCGTCAGGATGTCAAATCTGAAATCAGATTTCATGTAACTTCATTTTGTGAAAAGTTATTGGCAACTGAAAGTGATGTTTACCCGTTACAGAATGTGCTCCACATGTTGTACGTGCTGGGCAATGCACTGAACTGTGACTCATAGAACATTGCATTGTCATACGACGTGTGATTCGATGCGGTGACGTCGAGCTCTTGCTTCATCCGTGACTGTCCGCGGTCGTCCACTACGCGGTCTGTCCAAGACCGTGTCCATCTCCTCGAATTTAGTTAATAACTGTGCCACTGCAACATGTGACACAGGGTGACGTTGTGGATGACGCAGGTTGAAATCGCAGCCACTGCACGGGCACTTCTTCCACCCCACAGTTTGACGATCTGGGATGCGTTCCTCAGTTGTTAACGGCATGGTCCAGCACCTGCAACAAACAGGTAAACATCACTTTCAGTTGCCAATAACTTTTCACCAAATCAAGTTACATGAAATCTGATTTCAGATTTGACATCCTGACGGAATTCTAGCCTATGGTCATGTATCAAATTCCCCCACCTATCATTTTAAATAAAAAGGTTGAATTCAAGCTGGTGGAGCCAAGATGGTGGCCGTCCCTGTGACATACTCCCCAAAGGTGTCCCCCTTGGCCTATTATGTATCACCCATTTCAAATTCCATGAAAATACATCACTGTCGATTTTATAAGGGGTGGTAAGGGACTTCTGATACACCCTGTAGCAAAGATTGCATAAAGTTTGAATCCGAGCAGAATGTGACCGACCCCCGTGACGGACTGGTTATCGCAGTGGCTACGACGCTAGGGTTCCCTGTTTCGAATCCAGTCTGAGTATGGGTGTTCTAGTGAGTTTCCCTTCATCAATTCCATCATCGTAAACTTCGCGATTAGCCAAAAGTGGCAGAAAAGCGAAGTAAAATAAACAAAATTAATCGATCGACCAGAATGGTACAAGGTGAGCGCGAGGGGTAGTGAGTACAAGATAGGATCAAAAAATAAGGTAACAAGATTTGTAAAACCGAGAGTAAGATGAATGGCTTATGCATTTTATATGTGAATATTTCGTGCTCTGTAGAACGTAACATATTTTCAAAGAACATTCATTATGTATAGGTAACTTTTACAGAGTATGTCTACCCGATTATGATATAAAAAGTAACAATTTATTACGTACAGTGGGATTCATGATTATTACCGTGCAATTTGTCCATAACAATGTTCGCGCACTTTATTTAATCCAATAAGAGCTTCAAGAATTAAAATAAAACTCAAAACAAGCTGTTGACAACTTCTGCACCAGCATACATAAAAATCCATCGATCAAAAACACATAGGAAGCCAGAGAAAAATTAATGAAAATAGTCATGGAATTCCTCTACTCTCAACAACAAATAAAATATTATCTAACATTCTTTTAACAAGACTAACCCCATATGCTAATGAAATTATAGATGATTATCAATGTGGATTTAAACGTAACAGATCAACCATAGATCATTTTTTTCACATCAGACACACACTTGTGGAAAAGTGGGAATATAATCAAAATGTCCATCAGCTATTCATTGATTTCAAAAAAGCATATGATTCGGTCAAAAGACATGAATTATATAATATATTAGTAGAGTTTGGAATACCTAAGAAGCTTATTAGTTTGATAAAAGTATTCACCAGTGAAACAAAAAGTAAAATTCGTGTTGGTATTAATGTGTCTGACAAATTTACAATTCATGATGGGTTAAAACAAGGAGATGCATTATCTCCATTGCTCTTTAATTTTGCCTTAGAATATGCTGTGAGGGTAAAAGATACTAACGAAGGACTAAAACTAAACGGTGTGACTCAGTTGTTAGCATATGCAGATGATGTAGACTTATTAGGGGATGATATAAATACAATTAAGAATAATGCTAAAACATATTTCAAAACTGCTAAAGAGGTAGGTTTGGAAGTTAACGAAGAGAAAACTAAATACATGCTTACAGGCCGAAACCAAGTATTAGGTAATAATCAAAATCTAATTATTGATAACAACTCGTTTGAACCAGTTTCCAAATTCAAATACTTAGGAGTAATTTTAACAAGTGAAAATTATATTAAAGAGGAAATAAAAAGTAGGCTTACTTCAGGAAATGCATGTTACTTTTTTATTCATAAACCTTTGTCTTCTCGTTTAATATCTAAGAAACTAAAAGTTAAAATATACAAAACAGTAATTTTGCCTGTAGTATTATATGGGTGTGAAACTTGGTTCCTTATATTGAAAGAAGAACATAAATTGAGAGTATTTGAAAAAATAAGATCCTTAGGAAAATATTTGGACCTAAAAGGGATGAGGAGACAGGTGAGTGGAGAAGGTTACATAATTTTGAACTACATAATTTGTATCCAGATATTATTAGAATAATTAAATCAAGAAGACTTAGGTGGGCAGGCCATGTGGCACGAATGGGAGAGGAAAGAGGAGTTTACAGGATTCTTGTTAGGAAGCCTGATGGTAAGAGACCTGTAGGAAGACCAAGCCAAAGATGGAGGGATAATGTTGAGATGGACCTAAAGGAAATCGGTTGGGATGGAAAAGAGTATATAGATCTTGCTCAGGATAGGGACAGATGGAAGGCCTGTGTTGCTGCAGTCATGAACCTTCGGGTTTAAGAAGGCTAGAGAGTTAGTTAGTCATGGACAATTTGCCGAGAAATACTAGTGTATTCCACTGCTCAGGAATATATCTTTCGCTCCTCATGTCGTTGGCAAAATACTCCAGTTGCAACGTCCTGCTCGAGAAAAGTGCTTGCTACACCTACACGAGCACGTCAGCTGGGTGCAAGTCTACTAACTTGGCCACAACCAATCAGTAGCACCATACGCTCTGCAAAGTTTTACCCATTATGCTAACCTTTTCTCCAGCGGTGGTATGAGACTCTATTTCACTCAGGGTTCGGGAATAAGTACACTTTCCAACGTTAGAGAAAGTTTAATGAATGTAGCTGGATACACTTATGCAACTATAAACGTTGTAAGTTTAGCACACGCCCGTGTAGGATATTATACTCACTTGGCCAATATATTGCCACACAATGGGGGGAGAATGGATTTCTGCAAACTGCCGTAAGCTGGGAACAGATACACTGCTGCTGCTGCTGCCCTCTGGGGTCGTATCCTTAGCTCCAACAAACTTCAGGAAGTGCAGTCCTTTACTAGCGCCGACTTCTGTAGCTGCAGGGAACTGTTGGCTTTCGGGGAACAAAGGGGCATCAATTAGGGTCACCCTCACGATAACCGTAGTATTTCACTGACCTGTAATTTTTCCTTCTGGGCGGTTGCCTAGAAACCCCACGCCACACTACCCTGGCGGGGTACCGCAGGTTGATATGGGGAGAAAACCTCTCGCAACAAGCGGAGCGGGTCCTCTCACTCTAAAGTGGAGTTTTCTCTCTCGCCAATAAGCGGAGTGGGTTCTCTTGCCAAAGGCAGAGTTCAACCTCCCTCGCTGGAAGGCGGAGTGCGGCTTTCTCGGGTGCTTGGCATCTCGCAAGAGCGGAGTGCTCCTTTCTTCGGGGTCAGTTGGTAGGAGAGATCTTATCGTGAGCCGACCTGAAAGCCAACTGAAGAAAATCTGCTCCGCGGCTGGTTATATAGCCTCGGTTCAGGTAGCGCCTCTAGCGCCGTTCACGCGAACTACGTGGAACCGTGCTAGAGCAGGCAAGGCCATCTCTACGGCAGACGATTGAACTACGTGCTCAAGGCACAAACGATAAATACATATTATAATATTAAACGTGTGCTAAACGTTAATATACAATTATAAGAAATATTACATATTCTTTGCGACCACGCAGGGCCTTATTAAGAGAATAATAAAAATCACTACTGATAAACACAATTATCAAAGCAGGTATTAACACATGTAACATTGAACAAGTAAATAAAATAACTTTGAACCTAATAACAATGGTTACATATACACCGAGTAAATAAACATTAGCGTTACTAATGAGAATGATCTCTCAGGATCATTACACAGTAATCACAGGTTTTTGTAAACAAAACTTACGGCTTCACCTAAAGAGAAATGTTTATTTTTGTATAAACGCACTTAATAGTAATTTATAAACTTTAAACCACACTCGACATTTTATACCACTATATCTCTTGTTGCTATCGTATTTCTTAGCTGGATAAATCTCTGAGTTTTTTACATGTTGCCAGTTTGGCACATCAAGGTTAGTCGATTTGTCCATCTCACACTAGGTGTCTATGACATCATAGATATTTACAAAATTAAGAAACGAACAAATACAATGTTTTAACTAAATAACAAAGAATTACAAGGCATTACAAATTCTTAACATAGATTTCAGGATTGCGCTAAATAAATCATGGAATCAGTGGTAAACTCGTAGTAAATGAATGATTGATTGATTTGGTGTTTTAAGTCCACTTTATGCACAGTAAGGCTAATGGGGTCTGGACCTGCAGTTTAAAGTGGGATCCGAACCACTATGTACCTCCACCGGGAATCGAACCCGGGACCCCTTGATTAAAAGGCGGCGACGCTACCACTGCGCCACCTATGAGGACCCATGGTGGTAAATGAATGATAACAAAACAAAGTCGAGCTCGTAACATATAACTAACTGAACACGCAATCCCAAGTTACCGGCTATAGCCACTACACCAATTTGTCACTTGGAGGGAGTGCTTCACTATACGACAGATGTCTCCAGTACGAGTTCACAAAGCAAAGTTTAGAGACAATTGTCCTTTGTTTTACTTGTTACTAGTCACATGAAACATTTTACTGAATTATTCCTTGCTCAATCTGACTGAGAAATTGTCTCGTGGAGATCGGTCTTTTGATGAGGCAGCCATGTTGGGTTGCAACTGCCAGTTCCCTTGTTGACCACCGGTTAAAGCATGGATTATGTTAACTGCCACTCAGTTGAGAAGCTTATAGCAGTTGGAAAAATTCAAAATTGCAGTTTGCTCTAGTTATTTTCAAACTAACCCCTAAGGTCATAACATAGAGTTTAACCGTCCTTGAAAATTTTTCTGCGCAAGCCCATGTGCGTATCTACTTCAAAAGGTATACTAGGTGTCTAACATATACATACACCTAAGACTGATGGATTGATTGATTGATTTGAAGTTTTAAGTCCACTTTATGCACAGTAAGGCTAATCGGGACTGAACCTACAGTTTTTAAAGTGGGATGCGAACCACTATGTGCTTCCACCGGGTATCGAACCCCAGACCCCTTGATTACAAGCCGACGACGCTACCACTGCGCCATCGAGGAGGCTCTACACACCTAAGAGAACAGCTTGTTAGATAGCAACACAAAATTGGAGAATCGCTCCTGTTATTTGAACAGTTTTTTCCCATCGCCGATGTCTCCTTGCTTTCTAGACGGGAGCCTTGTTTTCAAGCGGCTCCCCAATTGTCCTCACGACGCAGGTTTAACGCTGAAAGTTTGGAGGCTCCCATCAGGAATTGAAACCGGGACCGCCACCACCGTGCACACACACTGCTCGGAAATTCAAACGATCATGCCTTATGTTGTAGGCGAAACCATGAGAACACCCGATTGTATAACTTGACAAGTTTAAAAACAAGACGCTGCAAATAGCTGTTGCGCAGCTCACACCACATTTCCCCACTCCATTCTCCACAGCGACGTTGGTTCGCATTGTTGCAACCTGGAGGGAGCTGAATGGTTTGAGGATTTTCAACGAAATTTGTATTCGCTTTTTCCTGGGTTGTTTTCTACCTGTCGGAGTACAGAACTTCAGCTCACCTTTCCCCAACGATTCTTTTCCATCTTTTAAAACTTGAACTCCCTGATGGCGCAGTGGTTGAGGTAGCATCGTCGCCATGTAATCAACGGATCCCGGGTTCGATTCCCGGTGGAGGCACATAGTGGTTCGGATCTCACTTTAAACTGTACGTCCAGTCCCGATTAGCCTTACTGTGCATAAAGTGGACTTAAAACAACACATCAATCCAAACCAATTATTTTAAAACTTAAGAAACTATCCATTTAAATACTCCCGTGGCGGCGCTTGTGGACTCGACAACATTATACTTAAGTTTATGTAACTCCTTATATAACTCCTTCAAATATGTTGCAACATTGTAAACAATCTGGCCTGTCCTCTAAGGGGCTTTCCAGAGCAGATTGTGGATTTCGTTGGACCCGGCATGATTTGATTTTTGCATTTCAAAAAGATGCAACCAAGAGTAAAGAGCAAGAACAGTTCAATGCTTTTAAAAAGAACACAGGCAAGAGTCAAGAGGGTAATCATGTACAATTGGGTTGTATTAATACGCATGCGCGAGATCCATGCATTTTGTGAGGCGGAAGATCTACAACGTTGCCAGTTCTCTTTGTAGCGTCTTCGCTGGCATTAGGGGTGTGTAGGTGGCAGCACGCATATTAATGAGCAATTGCACATTACAATATCTACCGGTATCACGGGTATATGTTGTTGCAGATTTTTGCTCGGAAATTCACGTTTTGGGAGGTGGAAGATCTCCAACGTTGCCAGTTCTCTCCTTTTTAGCATCTTCGCTGTCATTAGGGATGTGAGGGAAAGATTTTTTGGGGTCGGGACGGGAATTTTTAAAATGACAACATTCCCTGCATTCGGGATGGGAAAAAAATCGTCATT
Source organism: Lepisma saccharinum (assembly GCF_977018435.1). Lineage (NCBI taxonomy): Eukaryota > Metazoa > Arthropoda > Insecta > Zygentoma > Lepismatidae > Lepisma > Lepisma saccharinum. Next base: position 87,104 of record NW_028143367.1, read on the forward strand.
TCCGGACCAAGTCGGGAAATTTTCCGAAAAGGAAGTTGTCGAAATTTCCAGAACTTCTATAAATCTCGAATTAGTAGTGTAATTGATGATACAACCAGCACCACTTACAAGTGTAGAAAAGGAGAGGCTATTTGATTGAACAGCCCGATTTGCCTATACTTAAAACAAAGCCAAGAGGGGCTTATACCCCAATTCTTCTAGTGTGATATGCTCTGAATTTTTAAGAATTTTGAATTCTAGTGTAGAAAAGGAGAGCCTCAATAATCTGATTTGCCTATACTTAAAACTATGCCAAGTTCCCATATCATTTTATTGTTTATAGTATGTTTTTCTGTCAAAATCCCAGGAATTTTGAATTCAAGTGTAGCCCCCCTCAGATTGATTCTGCCATGTATATATTAATATAAAGCTCATAGCTCCTGGGTTCTGAGACCCAGTGGAGTATGGTGCATAGTCCCATGGTTTTTATTGTCTTGTAATCAGGAGGCCTCTGGGTTTGAGTCCTGATAAAATGTGAGGCCTCCCCTGATTGCAAAATGTTAATATTGTTGCCTTGTAAACAAGAGGCTCGGGTTTGAGTCCTGATAAAATGTGTAAGATTGAAATACATGTGGCAAAATAATATGTCCACACATAAGATTTTGAGAATAATTATTGCTAGTTGATATACAACTGATAGCTCCCAGATCTGAAACCTGGTAAAAAGTGTTGTACAACAGCATAAAAGAACAAAATTATTTTATATTGGGGATCACCCGAGCCTAGTTAATAGCTGTTGTTTGGGTATAAAACTATCAGCTCAGCCATTAACTGCTGTTATAATTGTTTTTGGCTATACTTGAAATTAAGCGGAAAAATACTTATATTCTCATAGCAAAACTTCCCGATCAATACAATAGGACATGTGCAGGCATGCATAATTAATTGCCTGCATGTTCTTCTAATCTTTTGATCAGTCACATGTCCCGGCCAGCAATTAATTATGCACGCCTGGGAGATTATATCTGCTGACATGCAATTTTCCCTGAAAGGACACAGTGTAGATTATATCTCTTGCATGCCATCCATCAGTGTCATTAACTCCAAGGTAAATTCTTAGTTGGCCGTTTGCATGACAAACATGCAAACCTGAATGAATTCAGTTGTGTGAATATGTACCTGAGAGAGACTCTGCATATTCACTGCACATTTCAAAATCCCATTTTGAATTGTATTTGAGCTTGCCTGCTTGCCTGCAGAGGTGCTGACAATGAGCTTGCCTGCTATATGCAGAGGTGCTAACAATAAGTTTGCCTGCTATATGCAGAGGTGGTGTAGACATAATTCCATGTCCTATATGTTCTATAATCAAAAGGCCCCAGGTTCGAAACCTGGCAGAGTGTCTGAGCCTCTCTGACTGCAAAATGTTGGTATTATTGCTTTGTAATCAAGGGGATTCTGTGTTTGAGTCGGCCCTCTAGAATTGCTCTGTGACTCTCTCATTTCTTACATCATAAACATATGATTTTTCACCTATGAGAATAACACTACATATAGTGTCATCAGGTAATGCCTCATGGAATTCACAGATAATTTTAATGTTTGTCCTGTCATTCACCACAACTTGTTTCCTTTTTGAAGTATTGATGACAAACATGGGCCTCTGTGCTTTGAATTCATCTGGTGTGTAATACATGTCAGTATTGCCAGTAGTGACCCTTTTGTATGATGAAAATGCCTCATATAATTTGAGGAAATCATCCTTGGACATGTCTAAATTATAATTTTCTCTAGGAAATACCTCATTTCTGCCATTTTTAAGATATATGTTCTTGATGTTGCAGTTATCAAATTTACTTGAATTTTTTTCCTGATTATTGTGTCTTCCAGTCTGAAACAATACCACCACAAAATCCGGCATGTCATATTGTATACTGGAGAATGAATTTGTAGCATCAAACTCATAATAAGTACCAGATGCGGGCTTCTGTACACATTGATATGTATAAAATTGTAAAGGAACCTGTGGATTTTTTATTATATCAGCTTTGTATTTAAGAGCATAACTGGCTTCATACTCAACAACCGGGATTCTGAGCTCCATAGTCTGAATAATGCATTTGCCTTCATCAGGTAGGGTATTGGGCAAAGCTTCCCCTGTAGAGTTTAATGTACTGTACCTCATCAAAGCATTATTATCATTGGCAGCTCTTCTAAATGTGATTCTTAAACCACCCTTCCACATAATATCTTTGTAATCTGAGAAGAATCCTGGCAACAGGCGCATAGGGAACAGCACTGTGTGGTTTTTAGATATTATTTTATCACCAGCCTCAAATCCACCTATTTTGTAATAAGAAGCCTCGGTTTTGGATAATTTTAATGTGGCGAAAGCTGTGGAGGTAATGCCGGGATAATCTACTCTGTTTATAACAACGCCATGCTTTCTGATATCAATTTCAGAGAACAGATGCGGCACAAAATTGTCCACCAATCTTATATTTGAATTTGCCGGATAATCTGTACCATCGAGCTTTACAACATCAAATTTGATGTATAGATCTGCTCTGTGGGGGTGTATAAAGCCATCCCCTACATCAAGATCAACCTCAATTTCTGTGTTGGGTTGATTTAAATTTGCAAATGTCCTCCTGTTGGGGGGGAATGATTGTAGCTCATAACTCTCAATATTTTCCATTTTTTCTTGTATGTATTTTTATTTAAATATTAATCTCTATGATTGCAGTTGTTGTGGCTCCAGCAAAATCAACTAATTCTTCTTTTTCATTAGTGACCATCAACTCAATGTTATCTATTCTATTATGGCACACAGGAAAATATAATGTTGGGGATGGAGTGTAGATGATGGGCTCCATAAATTCAGAATTAGGTTTGAATGTTGCAATGATGCCAGTTTGTTTGTGAGTGCCTATGCCATTTGATTTGGTGATCATACCCTCAGCCACATTACAGTGAATATTTAGAGTCTCTATGGCTAAGAATTTGGGTATATTAATAGCAGTGTGTTTGATGGCCGCTTCAAGTTTTGTGTTGTTCTCAAAGCCTAACAGCTCTCCTATAGTACCCAGATCCACTGTTTCTGTAGCAGATACAATCTCTACTCTGTGAGTGACAGAATTTTGAGTTAATACTATACCTCTGGGTAATTGAGCATTTAGAGTGGACAGATTATACTGCCCTGGAGTGATGACAATTTTTTGATCCCCTACTGCAATTTTGTTGTTGTGGTGTGTAATATTAGGGATCAAGTACATGCCGTAAAATGCTCTGAGAGCTATTGTTTTGGGATACACTATGTCATCATGCAATTTGAGTTTCAATATTGAATTTTGTCTGGTGAGATGAAATACCCCCATGATGTTTTAAATACCACAGGGCTTTTTGAAAATTTTCAATTGATGGTTTATTTATTTGAGACATATATCTAAGAACAGATAAACACAAATGTCCACAATTAACATCTTTGAAATTTTGAACACGGGCATTATTGTAATAAAGATTAGCTGATTTTAGATATTTTATTAAATTTTCAGGTGGAACACCTCCAAATGAATCAAACACAAATGCCTCATTGTTTAAATATTTAAGATAACAGATCCAGTGTGTGCCCTGATTTTTGTACTTATCCAAATTAACAATGCCACACTCTTTGTTGAGTGGTTGTTCTGGTAAAGAATCAGACATGTACACACCTCTAAAATTTTTGATGCCCAGTGGCTTGATTAAAGCTTCAATATCTTGGTTTGTAAGCGGCTCTTGTTTTTTTTAAACTTATTCATGGCTCTCTTAACACCTTTGCCTTGTTTCTCCATGGCCAGGTTATGGCGCTTCAATTCATCTAATTCTGCCTTATTCTTTTTGGCATCTATTACTGTTTTTGCTATGGCAGCTGATCCCCCAGCCAAGCTCCCAACAGCCCCAAGTGCTGCTAAGATGGCCGGGATAGTAAATATGAAACACCCCACATGTGATTTTTTTCTAGATTGTTGTAATTTTTTTAATTGGGGGGTACTAAGCAACAATTTCATACCATGGCCCTTTGCAAGACAAGAATTTTTTTTCTTCCGCTGCTTTTTGGTTAAAAGGCTATCAATAGTTTTAAGAGATTTAAGACCTGCATAAGGTATTTGATACATAACACCCTTGGCCTTCATTGTAGGTTTATTATATACATATTCACAGCCCCCACCCCAGTTTTTGTTTGGTGTTCATAGCTATGGTGGTCCCCAATGCTGCTATTCTCTCACTCAAAGAAGCATCTTTGCTTACAAATCTACCAAATGCAGCCTCTTCTAATTTCTTGTCTGCAACATGTCTCTTGTCAAGATCAGAATGTGTGTTGTATGCTATGTCATGGTCTCTACAAGCAGCATCTAGGGGATTAACACCAGGATCACCTCTGTTTAATCTATGGTCCAATTTTGTGCCTGGACCACAATACTGATAGCCTGGAATGTGTAGTTCAAATGGCAGCTTGTTTATAATGTCATTAACCAACCCCCGACCCTCAGAAATATTCCAAAATTTAGGTGGTAGAGTATTAATAATTTTTATAAGATATCCAATCCCCTTAGTGTCATTTACTATAAAATTAGACAATTTTGTGCTTATCATGTCCATAATTCCAACCTTTTCATTGAAAATATTGTGGTTGCCAGCATTTTTCTCCCCAGCTATCACCAATAACCTATCTACAAGTTTCCTGACATCATCAACCCACACAAATTCTTTAGGCAGGGTGTTGTATTGTTTGATTCCACTCCCAGTCTTAATTTGTGACCATATGGGCTTGATTAAATTGTTGTATTTTGCTCCACTGCTAGACTTGACTCTTTTTTGTGTGGGATCATTGTTCTGGTATAGAGCATCTGATTTTATTAATATTTCTTTGTAATGCTCATAATCTTGATCTGTATAGCTGCCAGGCCTTTTCCGAGTCATCAGTTCCCACAATCCAGGTGTGCCGGGATATTTAACAAAACCACCTCTTTCTCCAAGATGAGATTCTGAATATACAATTATATCATCTCCCATAAATGTTACTCTGAAATTGCCAATTCTATGTATGATGCTACCATCACGCTCTGTGTCAGCATATAAGCCAAAGACCTCATCTTTGTTGTCTTTAGGTGTGCTTAAATATTTTTGAGCAAGAAGACCCAATTCAATAGGATCCTTGGTAGCTTCAATTCTTCGAGGAGCAACAGGACTAGGTGTATGAATACTGGAAAGTGGGGTGATTGGATAATCTAATATGTTCCTTGCAGCTACAGGTACAAGCTCTGTGATCAAATTTTGATTTTGCTCTGTAACAGTTTTGATATTTTTACCTAATTCACTAATAGCATCAATAATAGGCTGTTCTGTTTGTTTGTGTTGTTCATAAATTCCTCGGTTCTGTGATTTCTTTCCCTTAAATCTTTTTACAAGATAATCTCTTAATTTAAGATCATCAATGATTGGCCTTTTCATGGTTATTTATATATGTTTCAATGTCTAGAAAATTGTTGATTTTATTTCTATATTTGCCACTATTGGGTTTTCTTGTCATATCAATTGTGACAAACCCATAACTGTCCTGGTTCCAGCACCTACTGCAAAACTTGGAAAAATCATTGTAGCTCAAGTCCCCACCTACATATTTATCATGTATGTGTTTGAGGTTGGTATGATCTTGATGAAACATACATATAAAATTGCTGTTGTCTCGGATCAGCTGCTTGGGTATTTTTGAAAAAGTCTGTGCCAGGTAGAAACAATCAATGTTTTTGTGTCGGCCCTGTGTAAAGAAATTTCTAACCTTGTTTTGATTATCGAGTATAATGTCATCAAACACAACAACAGAATTATCGAGACATTCATGAAGTGGCTTAACCTCTGGTTCAAAAGTGGCTATATCCAATCCATCATATAGTTTCATCAGCTGTTGATATTTTAATTGTTCCAAGCTCTTAGAGAAGATATACAAGTGCCTGTTTTTCCAGTCTAACCAGTTAGGTGCCAATAAAAAATTATCAATCATTAGTGTAGTTTTACCACAAGCTGATGGCCCAACAATAAGACATCTAATATTTTCAGGCAGCAACTTGCCATTTCTCTTAATCTGCTGTTCAGGTTCTTGCAGCCTTTTTATAACATCCCAGGTGCTCATATTATCACTTTGTCTGCATCGATCCAGCTGTGTTCTGGAAGTCCTAGCCATTTGACAAATAACTTGTTGCCTTTTCTGCGGATGATTTTTTCTATGAGATATGTGTCAGGCTGTTTAGTTTTGCTGAGTTCTTCTTCATAGAATCTGCCTTTGAGAATTTCTCCTCGGTGATCTTTTATTATATATGTGTTAAGGGTCCCAGGTTTAACTTGAACCACTGTAAATAATTCAGTGCTCCAGTTTCTTGTAAAGCCTCTTTTGAATAAGTGCTTATATTTGCTGATTCTTACTTGATCACCCACCCTGTATTTGGCCTTTCTTGTTGTTGGCTGGTATCTAGGATAATAAACAGTCCTGATCAATTTTTGCTCATCAGATGAAGTTACTTCAGAGGGTTTCATGTTGATTGTGGAATGGACCGAGTTGTTATATTTATGTAGAAGTTCTGGAAGAATATTAATCCATTTATAATTACCTTGAAGTGTAAATTGTTTATACATAAGATTTTTTAGGGTTTTGTTGAATCTCTCTACAATTGAGGCTTTGAGATCACTGTAACTCGAATAATGTTTTATTGACTGGCTTTTAATAAATTGTTGGAACACAGAATTATAAAATTCTTTGCCATTATCTGTTTGCAAATAGCGCGGTGATCTTCCACTCTGATTGATGATTGTCCTGATGGCTTCTGTAACACATTTTCCAGTCTTGGATTTGAGTGGCACAGCCCAGGCAAATTTTGAAAATGTGTCTATTACAGTGAGTAGATACTTGTAGCCCTTGTTGATTTTGTCTAAGTTTTTCAGCTGTCCACTTGCCATTTCAATCAAGTCGCTCTGCCATAAATCATCTATGCCTTTTGTGACTACTGGCAGTCTCTTATAATTATGTCTGGCTTGTCTGTTTAATTCATCAACAATAATTTCTCTAGACATAATATGAAAACAAGAATATTTCAACTATGGGGTGTTCAGCAGCTGATACTACAGGATTTTCTAAATATAATTTGTCCCCTATTTGTATTTTAAATTCCAGAGAGCCATCATCTTCAGCATAGGCTGTTTCTAATGTATTGGGATCTGTAAAATCCTCTAATTCTACACTGGTGATTTTTACTTTGTTGTCAGCATTTGTTATTGATAAGGTGGGGTAGTGATGTGCCTGTGGTTGTAGCCAATATTTGATCTTGATTGGTCTCAATGTGCCCCCAACAAAAAACTGGTAATAAAATTGTGCAGGGGACAGCATATATATTTTGCCACCTGGTGTAAATGGTGAATCATATTCTTTGTTGGGGATGCTGTACAATTCAAGAATTACTGTATGTTTTGGATTCTCGATTATGCCTGTTATTTCTTCTTTTGCTGTAAGCAATCTGCTTGTTACAGATTCAAGGTGCTCATTGATGGTCCTAACAACATCATCATGGCCTGGCTTGATCTTTATGTCCACAACAAGTTTCTTGTATTGTTGCACAATCTCTTGAAGCTGGGTGGCAAAAACAGACAGAGCATTTGCTTGATTGGATTCCATGGTCCCTAGCTGTTGCTTGATATTAGCTACAATTTGTTGCAAATTTTCAATAACTGCCAATTTTGAATTTTGAGCAGTAAGATCATGGACCTGTCTTCTGATATCCTCAAACAGGGCATGCAGTTCATTAATATGTTGATTAGTTGGTAGAGTGGCCACTGTCTGAGTGAGTTGTTTGATCTCTGTCTGGATATTCTTGATATCTTCTGATTTCAATATGCGATTCACTGCCCTCTTAATATTTTTAAGTTCCTGTGATGTAGGCAGATTTGACACAGTATTTTGCAAAGATTCAAGTGCCAATTTCACATTATTTAATTCAGATGCATCAGCCACATTTTGCATAGCATTTTGAAGCAAGGCTATATCTGCCTGAGTGGGTGTTGATTGCTGTAAAATTTCAAGTTTTGTTTGGATATCATCAATCAAGTGATGAAAATGAGATAGTTCAGATTCAGTGTTGAGGTTTTCAAGCTTTGTGATCTGTTCCTGGACACTTACAAGAGTGTCTACAATACCGGGCAGGCGGGATTTTTGTACATTTGTCAAATCACTTTGCACTGCTGCTATTGTACCCTCAAGATGGGTTATGGTACTTTGAATTTTTCCAAAATCTTCATATGTTTCAAGTTGCAGCTTAATGTTGGCAACACTCCGAGTTATTGCACTCAAAGCATCAGAAGATGGCAAGTTGTTCATAAAATTTTCAAGCGTCTCAATTTTTTCTTTAACCTCGGCTATGGCATTGTTCAGAGGGTCCAGATTAGTTATTTGGAGTGATTGAATCTGTTCTTTTAGAGTGGAAATCACTAGATCAAAATCTTCTTGTGATTTTATGCTTTTGACAATTGTTTGGAGCTGTGTCTGGACATTATTTATCTGCTCCTCCAATTGCTGTTTCAATTGCTCAGAGTTGTTAGCCTGGGTCTTAAATTTGGCTTGAAGAGCTGCTACAGCTTCTTCTAAACTTTGAAAATTATCTAATGTGGCCAGGTCAGTATATTTCTGAAGCAGCACTTTGAGTTCAGAATCAATTTTAAGAAGAGGGTCCATGCATTGTGATTGTAAATTTGTAATTTCTAATTGAAGACTGGCATTGAGTGTGGTTTGTAAAGCTTGTAAATCACTTCTTAATTTCTTGACTCTGACATCAAGCATAAGAATCTCATCACTGTGATCTTCATGCCTTGTATGGCCAAATATATCATTAGGCATTTTTGTTTTAGTGGTTATTTATTATTGAATATCTGATTCTTAATTCTATAAAAAAGGGTATAAGCTTGTCATAGGATCCAGGGACCTCAATATATAAGCAGTCACCAGCAGAAACAGTATATACAGTGCCAGAAATCATGTTTGAGTGCTTAATTCTATAAATATTTCTCCCTACTGAAATTTTGACATCACCCTCAGGGGTTGTAATAAATTGCAATTGACCACCTACAGGTAATTGGTAATGATTTAAATTATTGTTAAATATGTACAATGTTTTACCTGTTTCATCATCAACATCTGTAAGTATGCTGTTCAGATGAATAATTAACAAAGCACTTAGTTTAGATATCATATCAGAAAAGGGTTGTGGTGTTGGCAGCTCCATAATAGCCCGTTTTTTGAACACAAATAAGTTCATAGGCATGTTTATTTATTTCAAATCATGCTCTGTAATTGGGCATTGATTGCCACTTTTCAAATCACAATGCCCCCAAGGTAAAGTATGTATGCCACATGATAAAATACATCTCTTATCATCATGTGGGTCCAGAACCACTTTTCTTACAATATTGCTAGTCAATAAGTGATCCACACTCTGAATTCTATTTTCTGATGTTCTGATTGTGCTACATGATTTGAGACAATTTTAGAAATCCTCAAATTCAAGCTCTTTGTCCACAGTCACTCTGCCAATGCCCTTGGCCTTTTTGACAACAACACCACTACATGTTTCAAAACTGTACATCTTGGCCCTTAACCCAGCAAATGCCACAATAACATCACCAAGTGTCTCATCTTTTAACTTGCCAGGCACTTTTTTGTTGTGGGGTGGAATTTTTAAATGTTCACTGGTATCAAAATATTTAAACAATTCAGGCTGTGCAATATCTTGATAAACATCTTCTGTTTGAATATCAAGAACAAAACTATCAGTATCCATGTACATCAATTTTACACAATCACCATAAAAGGGCTTCAACACATCATAATACAATTTTAACATGTGTAATTTGGCCAATTTCAATATCACAGCCCCTACATAAATAGGCTTATCAAACTTAATATTTGTTTTTTTCATGTTGAAAAGTGCCATATTTTCATCATAAATTCTTCTGTAATTGAAATTAGGCTTTGCAATCAATTTTTTGCTCCGGCTGGGGTCAGTAATTATTTTAACATCAATATGTTTTCTGACATTTTCAATAGTTTTGCCATACACAGAATTGACCATCAATTTAAACAAGGCCTTATCAAATTGGCTCATTGCAGATGTTCGAAGCTCTGTGTTTGTATGAATATATGGCTTCAACCATGTTGAGTGCCTGAACCTCAAAACTTTTCCAACTTTGATCACTTGAACACCATGATTCATCAGAAACTGGAGGTTTTTGTAATATATGACATAATCCTGTTTCGGATCCAGTGTCATCATCAATTTCTTCTGTTTAGAGCCAGGTGAACACTTAACCTCGGGAATTGGGGGCAGATCAGAAAATTTGTTGTGTAAATTATCTGGAATTGTCAGATCAACCTCTAAGAACAGTCCATAATTACTGCCATCAAAATTCTTAAGATCTTCAATGTTAAAATCTTCAACCCACTCAAGCCCTGCATATGGCAGTTTTTGCATCATGGCATAACCATACAGGCTATTTTCATCTACATACAGTATATAATTTGATGGCAATGCTGGATCATAATCGGGAATATATTTGTTATTTGCTCTGGCATATCTCTGAGAACATTGCACCATGCCTCCTCTTATACATTGTTCCATAAACAGATACATATCTTGATCCTGGATCAGATCCAATTGCATTTTAGTGTTTAAAAACATTGCAGACCATGCTAGGGCCGGAGCACTGTAAAAATATATTGGATCCAGCTTATAATTTTGCATGGAAGATTTTCTGAATGCCTGCAATATATCAGCTAAGAGGGTCACATCAAGTTTTAAATATGCCTTGTGATAATCACCAAATGTCTGGCATTTTAAATTGTTCCACATCAATTGGGCATGGTGATAATCATCATCAGTGATTCCAGATGCTCTGATTTTGCTGTAAAACTCTTGTTGTGGTGGCAGAGAACACTCATCAAATTTAGAAAAATCTGTAACATAATCATATGGATATACACCCTTCCGCCTAATTAATTTCAGCTCCTGATTTGGAAACAAAGCACATGTGATTTTGAATTGATCATCAGATAATTGAGTGGCCAGTGTAGCCAGGCTAGCCGATAAAATTCTGTATGAATCAAGAAATCTTAAGTGAATAGAAACACCATTAACTTTAATTATTTTGTTAATGGCAATATATTTCTCATCATTTTCAGCTAAAATATTTAAGTTCTGCTTGTTAAACCCCTCGTACCTGATCAAATGATGAAAATCATAATTGGATGCACCATGGCAAAATATAGGGACAAATTTTGGTCTCTTGATCTGAATATTACAGCTTTTACACAGGGCCATTAAGAATTTACCATCTGTATGAGAATGGTGATGAACCTTGATATTTGCATCTGAAAATTCAGAATCACATACCGGGCATTTTTCTACATTGTTGAAATCTTCAATCTGTTTCTCTGTTAAAGGCAACATGGGTTTTGATTTTAATAAAATATTAGATGCTATGTCATGGCACTCATTTTCTATTCTTTGTGCAAATTCTTTGATGGCATCTGCTCCCATGTATAAATATTCTTTACTAACAACACCATCCTGTACAACCACATAATAAAAGCTGGAAGGTTCATGTAACTGGTATGGTGTAATTGAAGATTCCTCAGGATCTGGGCTGCAGAATGCAAGAGGTTTGAGATTTGATTCAAAATCACAGACTATATATGCTGGGTGTTCCTACAAGGCTTCAAACTTTTTTGAATTTTGCATTTTCACTTGGCATTGGCATCTCCATATGAACAGGTTTATGGTTGCCACAGTATTTCAGATGCTCAATTAACTTGTTTTTAGCAATTTCTGCATTCTCTTCCCGAACCCCTTTCACCATTTTTTGACCATCAAATACAGACAAACATCTTCTGCACAACTTGAATATTCTATGAGTTTTGTCTAGTTGTGTTCTAAGTAAAGCTTCAAGATTATGTATCAGAGTGTAATGATTTGTGCCATCCCCTTTAATTAAGAGCAGATCAATCGGAATTGCAGATTCGTCATCAAGTGTACTGATTCTGAGAGGATCTATCAAGCAATTGTCACGGCCAGTGGAACAAATAAATACATTAATAGATAATTGTTTACCATTAATATCCCTGGCCTTTTTTTCAAATTTATCAATATTCTGAATAGACATTGGATATTCTAAACCCTCCATTGCTTCATTAAAAATATGTTCATGTTGTTTGTAATAATTTATTCTCTGAGGATTCCTTGAAACTGGAAACAAAGCAGCTAAAATACACCACAAAAAGCATTTCTCATCATTATTTTCAATATTAACCACGGCTGTTTTGTTTTTGATATTAGCAGGTAATGGCAGATATGTAGATCCTTGTAATGGGCTGAATTCAGAAATATTAATATATAACTTGTGTGGAGATCCGCATAGGCTCCATCCAGACTCTTTTGCTGCAAATTCAGAGTGTTTAATATTCAATTGATCTATCAAACTGCTTATTATTTTGTCTGAATTTGCATTTGAATATACCGGTACAGTTTCTGTTATGTGGGGCTGTGTAAATTTTGTGCCATTTGGCTTCTTATATTGTGTAAACAATTTGAGAGACAGCTTATAAGAGCCATTTTGTGCATTTAGAATTGCCTGCACATCAGGATTTACACTGTTCAAAAAATTCTCAATACCATATCTTGGCTCTGATACAAACCGATAATCTCTTAATTGGCCATTAAAACTGCTATGGATAGGTGGTGCATAGCGTGGCTGCTTTGCAGGTCCAGCATTAACAGGTGCTTCATGCTTCCTTTTCAGACCAGATGTGGATGGTTGTGAGGGCAATGTTGATGACTGTACATAAGAATTACACTTATGCCATTTGTAATATGCCTTGCTTAATATTTTGTGGCATCTTGGACACATTTTTGTGGCCTTTCTGCATTTCTTACGGTCGCAAATATGCTGGTGCCTGGCCCAATGAGAACTAGATATATTTTTACTACACTGATTGCAATATTTTTGTTTTGGCATTTTTGTTGTTTATTTATATAAAATTTCTTGGTCCAAAAAAAAACAGAACTATGCCAAAACAATTATAACAGCAATAACTAGGCTCGGGTGATCCCCAATATAAAATAATTTTGTTCTTTTATGCTGTTGTACAACACTTTTTACCAGGTTTCAGATCTGGGAGCTATCAGTTGTATATCAACTAGCAATAATTATTCTCAAAATCTTATGTGTGGACATATTATTTTGCCACATGTATTTCAATCTTACACATTTTATCAGGACTCAAACCCGAGCCTCTTGTTTACAAGGCAACAATATTAACATTTTGCAATCAGGGGAGGCCTCACATTTTATCAGGACTCAAACCCAGAGGCCTCCTGATTACAAGACAATAAAAACCATGGGACTATGCACCATACTCCACTGGGTCTCAGAACCCAGGAGCTATGAGCTTTATATTAATATATACATGGCAGAATCAATCTGAGGGGGGCTACACTTGAATTCAAAATTCCTGGGATTTTGACAGAAAAACATACTATAAACAATAAAATGATATGGGAACTTGGCATAGTTTTAAGTATAGGCAAATCAGATTATTGAGGCTCTCCTTTTCTACACTAGAATTCAAAATTCTTAAAAATTCAGAGCATATCACACTAGAAGAATTGGGGTATAAGCCCCTCTTGGCTTTGTTTTAAGTATAGGCAAATCGGGCTGTTCAATCAAATAGCCTCTCCTTTTCTACACTTGTAAGTGGTGCTGGTTGTATCATCAATTACACTACTCGAATTTTACAGTGGGATCCATGAGTATTACCGTGCAAATTGTCCATGACTATTTTCATTATTTATTTTTTTTAAAACCTGTGTGTTTCTAAGCGATGGATTTTTATGTATGCTGGTGAAGAAGTTGTCAACAGCTTGTTTTGAGTTTTCTTTTAATTCTTGAAGCAGTTATTGGGTCAAATAAAGTGCACGAACATGATGATGGACAATTTGCAAGGTAATAGTCATGGGTCCCACTGTACACGTCATTTTTACCTTAAGTCATTGCTTTTGCATTTCTGGAATAAAAACTAACAATTTCCGATAATCTTCACATTTCATTTTAAAACGACCATTCGGCATTTCTCGACTGATTAGGTTAACGAAAAGTCGGGAAATCATTTCCCGAATTCGGGATCGGGACGGGAGATTTTTTCCCCGATATCCGGGTCCCAACTTTTCGGGATCCCGCACACAGCATTTACATCATTTGAATGATGTGCGGGATTCCGAAAAGTCGGGACTGGGGTCGCGAAAAAAAAATTCCCGTCCCGATCCAGACTTTTCTGGATCCCGATCAGTCGAGAAATACCGAATGATCATTTTAAATAGTCGTTCTTTGTGTACGAGAAATGAGAAAAGAATCAACTAAAGTGAAAATGATGTGTAAATTTCGAGATTTTCAGATATTCGGGAAGTTTCAAACATTTCCCGTCCCGACCCAGAAAATTCGGTCCCGCACACCCCTAATTATTATATAAAGATATTTTTTTTTACCTGGGATCCTAAAATTTATTGTCTTCCAATTTTGAACTTATAGCCTACATCTACATTTAAACAGCATTACATTATTATACAAACATTAAACAAATGTCACCTGGAATCGTAAAATATATTGTCTTCCAATTTTCAGTTTCACGTTGCTTAATGTTAATAGAATTTTTGAATAAATATGTATTTATTTTAAATACTAAAAAGAGATATAACAACTTTCCTATACTCGGATTTGGAGCTATTGTTCATGTAAGGAGATGTTTATTATATTTATTTTGTGATTACACGACAACATGTTACAGGTGGACCATTAGTTCCTCTAAGTAATATACGGAATTTTCCTTGCACTTGAATAGCCTACGTTGTGAAATGTAAAATGTGTTTGCATTTTCCCGAATGGAAAGAAATATTGAAACAACAGTGGCGCTTGTCCTCTCGGATGTAAATTTTGCACAAAACAAATAATATTCGAAGTAAAATATGTGTCATTTATATACCGGGAGGAGAGAAAGCTTTACCAACTAAAATGCAACGTACTCGGTTCATAAAGCTTCGACATGTTCACAGACTCACGTAGTGTGCTGAAAAAAAAGATAATCACAACAATAAGTTCATAAATTTATGTAACTATTTTCATCTCCTTAAAAACATTTTTTTCATTAGATCATTTGGCGTTCATGGTCGCTGCCCTTTAGCTACGGATCTGAATTTGACGAAACTGAGAAACGACATTGCGAGCGATGCGAGCAAGAAAAATGTTGCGAAATTTATCTTTACTTGCATGAAATTTGAAATCGAAGAGGGGGGGGGAGTAATTGCTCACCTGTGCCCTCTGCAGGTGTCTTTGACCATAAATGTTTGCCCCCCTAGAATTGACTTCCGTCGAACGTTGGGGGAGGAGCAAAGCCCCTTGTGGTCGCGCCACTGTTCTTGGGTCCACTCCATGTCGCTCTTCGACTGTCACGGAATGAGTGTTACACGTCTCTGTTCTATGCAGGTCCAGACTTGCTGCGCAGGAACGGGGAGTACATGGGTACATTGTACCCACCTAAATTTTTCAAGGGGGGTACTGTACCCCCTAAATCCGTAAATCTAATTGTACCCCCTGTACCTCCCTTAGATAATTTGACAGACGCAAGGCGCTACTGTTAAATTAACCTATTTTCAATTACCTCAATAAGGGAAGTTTAAATTGTTTATAACTTATAACCATTATCTTCCTTACCACAGAAATGCAAACCATTGTAAACTTATTTTACTACATTGTGCTTGCTATGATTTAGTTCATTGACCTGTGTTCTTGGAAACTTCTTTAAAGAGACAATGCCTTGGCGCCCCGTGATATTATGTGCGCCCTAATAAGGGCAAATAGGAAGGGGGCAAATATTGATCGTCAAGGGCACCTGCAGGGGGAGGCACAGAGGAGCAATTGTCCCCTTCGATTTCAAATTTTATGCAAATAAGAATACATTTCGTAAAATTTTCTTGCTCGCTTCGCTCGCAATGCTTGCTTTTCTCAGTCTCGTCAAGTTCAGATCTATAGCTAGGGGGCTGCGGTAATCGGCCAAGGATGCCGAACATAGGCGTGCGCTGACCCCTGATTGGGAGGGGGGCGGGGGCAAAAACCTTGAAGCTCCATATTTAGTTATACGTTTGTATAATTGTGTTCCCCACCAACATCTCTGTTCTCCTTTCCTTTTCAATGCGTAATGCATGTCAATGTACGCTGCAGCGACTTCCATGTTCGTACACACTTACGGAACGGCATTCTGTTACGCCTATGTGGACGCGGCTTAATATCTGCACATTTCAATGATACTGCGAGTAAACAATAAATAAGAAGCTATGCCTCTCTGCGGAGCTTTCGGATGCAACAATAGACGTTGCAAGAACTGTTTTTTTTTGTTGTTTTTTTTTAAAAAAAGAAGGAATTTTGAGGTCCAAGAAGATTACGTTTCCCAGATAAACATGCTTACAAAACATATTTACGTTTATTATACACGCATTTCTGTTGTGATGTTTTAGTGATATTATTATTAACGGTATGTATAAAATTATAAATTAAAAAATTACCACATATTGGAATAGCAAAAATCATTCGCAAGTTTCCTAAAGATAACTATTGCGAATGTTTATACACGTTCCGAAGTATGTGGAATGTAAATTCGTAACCAACAAAGAGACTTCAGACATGAAAAAAGAGACACGTGTCGCTTGGAAACCAGACCTTCCGAACTGAAGTTACACGCCAAACTGCACGTGTCATTCGAACTGGGCCATTTTCTTAATAATCGTCCATCGTGTCGCCTTGGTCTGTTTGTGGCACATGCATGGTCATTTTTTTTTATTCAGACCGAAGTGGCCTGTGACGCTTGTCGTCTCCAATAATGGTGTTTTCAGATCGAATGTAGACACGACGTGGGGACGATCCAGGCAACGTTTACACCAGTGGCGAAGCGTCATAAGAGGCCCGGAGGCCGGGCCTACCCTAGTATAATTGGCTATTACGGATTATTTTATTACTTACAATGTCATTAAACGAGTGCTCAAGGTCCAGGGTTCGATCCCCGGTCGGTTCAAATCCGGGAACTTTTCTAACGTAGGAATCGGCCCCGGCGCCCACCCAGCGTCGAATTACATGGGTACCCTGGGGGGTAAAGGCGGTCAGGGGCGTGATGCTGATCACATCACCCCCACTCATGACCGGATCAAGAAAGTGTGGGGCATTACCCCCACACCCCCTATACGCCTTCATGGCGTGGTGCTAAGCACAGGGGAGCACTTTACCTTTTTCATTAAACGACGCTTATACAAGAAAACTGAAATTCTAGGCCTTACGATAATTTCCACAAATTTCCATCCCGGTCAGAGACTATATCGTCGCATGTTGAGCCACTTCTCCGAGGGCCTCAGCTGGTCCCATAACATTCTATGTGATCCATGAGGGAATTTCAGGGGCGCGTTCGCCCGAAATGGACACAGTGAGTCTGGCCTCACGCAGTGATGCCAATCCTAGCATCTCTTCCGTTCATCCTTGCGCAAAACGATCCTGAGGTAGTCACTGCCTTTGTTTTCTACGGCCATGTTCCAGCCATACTGGCGACAATCGTCATAAAATTTCTCGCCCAAACAGACCCTTCTTTCATTTGCGACCCTCTTCTCAAAATCCACAGCAGCCTCGAGTGCTGGTTGCCAACTTCAAAGATTTCGCACTAAAAACCTAGGTAAAGGTAAAGTTCCAAGTGCATATGACACAGTGCCATGAAGGCACATTTACGGGATGTGGGGGAAAGGTCATTTTGGAGGTGAAGTGATCAGCATCACACTCCGGCCGCTTTTGCCCTCCAGGATTGCCCACATGCACCCATTGATATGAGGCTGTTGAGCCCCGGAGCTACTTTATGCGGGGACAATGCGGAATAATTCCGACCTTTATTCACCCACTCCGGGATTCGAACCCGGGTCTCCCGCCGGCAGTCAGATGCCCTAACAACTACACCACCGCGGCTCTAAAAAGCTAGTGCAATTAGATACTCTGCTTTGACGTAACGAACATAAAATTTGCCTGAAGTCATAGGAGTAATAAGCGACATGCGACAGCAACAAGTGTCGCTTGGAAATGAACCCACAGTAATAAATGCAACCTTCCGAACGGAAGCGACTAGACCGGCAAGCGGCACCTGTTGCTTTGTCGCTTGCGTGTCGTTCGGACTGGGCAGTTTTTTAATAGCTTGCATTGTGTCGCCTCTGTCTGTTGGTAGTGAACTCACAGTAAAAGCTTGCTTATAGACTAAGGGAGATTTCACATGGAAGCGACACGCCACCCGTGACACGTATCGCTTCAGGATTTCACCAATCGAACGCAGGTTTGTGCTGGCTGCCATGCTCCTACGCTGTTAAACGTTGCTGTTGATTGGCTCGTTCCAAAGCAACTTGTGTCGCGTATCGCTTGTCACTCCG
Source organism: Lepisma saccharinum (assembly GCF_977018435.1). Taxonomy (NCBI): domain Eukaryota; kingdom Metazoa; phylum Arthropoda; class Insecta; order Zygentoma; family Lepismatidae; genus Lepisma; species Lepisma saccharinum. Next base: position 105,655 of record NW_028143367.1, read on the forward strand.
GTCTGAAATCTCCCTAAAGGAGCGTGTCGCTCGTTGCTTTGATGTGGAAACCCTGTGTCGCTTGTCGCCTGTCGCTTCAACCTGAAAGCTATCGTGTGGAAATTTCACACTGAAGCGACAAGCGACACGTATAATTCACACCCAAGCGACAACGGACCGAGGCTGCAAGAGACACGTGCAGCTTTTCGTGTGTCTTCTGTTCGAAAGGTTGCATTGACTACTAAAAGTTCGTTTCCAAGCGACTCGTGTCGCTTGTCGCCTGTAACTTTGGTGTGAAGAAATCTTGTTCACCGCAAACTCTTCGAACCGAAGCTGCACGTCTCGCTTGTCGCTTGCTTGTTGTTCTGCTTAGGCCGTTTTCTGGATACCGTATAGACAGTATAGTCGCTAGGGTTGTTATCCGCGCATGCACGATGAATGCTTGCTTATAAACTGAAGTGTCCCTGTCGTTCGTTGCTTCAGTGTGATACTTCCGTGTCGCTTGTTACATTGAACAAGTCACAAGAGAGAAGCGACAAGCAACACGTAACCTTCCGAACCGAAGCACCACGTGTCTCTTGGCGCTTGCGTGTCGCTCAAATTGGGTCGTTTTCTTAATATCGAGCGCAGAGTCGCCTCGATCTGTTGGTACTGCTCGTGTGATGAATACTTTTATCATTGACGGAACGGAAGGGGATCCTGTCGCTTGTAACTTCAGTGTAAACCCCCGTGTGGCTTGTCGCCTGTTCCTTCTGTCTGAAAGCTCCCTGCATGTACGATGGATAAAGAGTGGATGGGAGCTAGAAAAGCAAGCCAGATTCTATACATTATCTAGCTATTGATAATCAACAAACTTTATTTGATATACTCATGTTCTTATGATTAAGGAATCATATTTATTCTCACTATAGCTACAGTGAGCAAAGTGTTACAGGTTTAACCAACTTTCGAGAATAATATTTGTGATGTCTCCCAGTTATAACTTTTGTTGGCATAATATCCTGGATTACTTTCACGAGACGAGACGAGACAGCATTTTCACGAGACGAGACGGGACAGACCAAAGTCTCGTCTCGTGGGCAACACTACATTTCTGAGAGTCGGTTGCCGACACATACGACACGTGTCGCCTGTCGCTTCGATCTGAATGGTCCCGTTGACTGAACGGGTTCCCATCTTTTGTCGCCTGTTGAGTGCCGTTTATCGCCTGATGTTTCGGTGTTGACATTCTCCTGAACGTAAGAATTAATATATTAAAGCGCAACGGCAAGGTAGCTGAGACGAACTAAATATAGTATGTTTATAAACAAAGAACACTAAATTTGATGTAATTGGGCCTTGCCTAGCAGCCATGGGTCGAAAATAAAAAAAAGTTAGACTTTTAACACTACGCCTAATGTTTTCTTTTTCTGGTTGCGAATACTAATTCAACAGCGGAAGTAGGAATCTGATATAAACTTCTCAAAATTGAAAAGATAATGTATTAAGTGCGTAAGCGCATGATATTTTTTATTATTATACACTATGACACTGTACCCTATCCGATATTATAATCTTAACGCATGTTTTCTTTCACTCCTATTTTCGTTCTTTATCTCTTTGGTTACAACAATTTTAAAATTATAGTTCCTGTAAATAAGAAAGCGGTAGAGATTGCAAGACATGAAGCAGAGTATACAATATTTTTGGTAATAACTTTTCTCGATAAATGTGCATGTATAAAATAGAAAACCATATTTAGTAGCCATGAGGGAAAAGTATCATATCACGTTAAAAAAAGAGTTAGTTATGAAATAACAACTATAAAAATAAAAATACAATCGCGTGGAAGTATTATGTATTATTATTTACCAGATTCACAAGAATAAAGCACTTAAATTGTGAAAAATTTAAGGCTTTTTTTTAGATCCGATGTCTGTTCTGTTGACAATTGTCTCATTAAAATTCTTAGTGTCACAGCACTGATTAATCGTCAATCATGATCTGACATAATTTCTAAAGTTTAGATGAAATTAAACTTGCAATTTAATGTAATAGAAGCACGCTATTCCCTATGTATTTAAATGGGAGAACAATTGGCCATCAAAAGCGTAGGGATTGAACAGGGGTGCAGTCAGCATATTTTCGTTTCGCACTTAGGTCTAGCCATTCACCAAGCTAATGCGTCATTAATGAGCAATTGCACATTCAAATATCTACCCGTTAGCATGCATGGTTGATTGATTTAAGTCCACATTATGCATGGGTGACCGCAGGGGTGGGGGTTTTTTGCCTTCCCTGAGATATCTGGAGAGAATTAACGTAATTCGAATAGTGAAACTGTAGAAATATTTTATTCGCGATTCCAGTCCCGACTTTTCGGAATCCCGCACATTCCTCAAATGATGTAAATGCTGTGTACGGGATCCCGAAAGGTTGTGACCCGAATATCGGGGAAAAAATTTCCCGTTCCGATCCCGAATTCGGGAAATGATTTCCCGACTTTTCATTATCCTAAGCAGTCGAGAAATGCCGAATGAAGTTTTAAAATGGGGTGTGTGAAAATTATCGGAAATTGTTAGCTTTTATTCCAGAAATGCAAAAACAATGACTTAAGGTAAAAATGACGTGTACAATTCGAGATTTATAGAAGTTCGGGAAATGTCTACCACTTCCTTTCAGGAAAATTTCCCGACTTGGTCCGGAAATGGCGAATTTTTCACATCCCGAATGCAGGGAATATCGGGATTTCAAAAATTCCCGTCCCGACCCAAAAAAAATCTTAACCTCACACCCCTAATGACAGCGAAGATGCCAGAAAGAAGAGAACTGGCAACGTTGGAGATCTTCCACCTCGCAAAAGTCTGCAACAAGAAATACCCACGATACCGGTAGATATTGTAATGTGCAATTGCTCATTAATATGCGTACTGCCACCTACACACCCCTCATCCCAGCGTAAGACTCTGCAAAGAGAACTGGCAACGTTGTAGATCTTCTGCCTCGCGAAATGCATGGATCTCGCGCATGCGTATTAATACAACCCAATTGTACATGATTACCGTCAAGAGTGTTATCAGATTGCCTTCTCCTAGTGATTGTTGTACGATAAACAAAATAACCCCAACCCCACTCGGATTTTTTTTTTAGAAAAAAAAAAACAGGCCACTGCTCGATGTCACATTCAGAAAATGAAGTCATTCGCCCAGTAGTTTCTCTTCGTTATAAACCTTAACGCGCGTGCGTAATACTACAGTTTACGATCCGCGCAGCGCACGCATTTTCAAAGACCGGATTAAATCAAAAACCGCTGATAAACTGATATGAGCCGGTACCGACAATCTACACAGTAAAAATAGTTTGTCATATTTGTTTTAGCTTAATTGTGCTGAGTTGGCACCACTTGTAGTCTGAAGGCCAGACAAGTACGTAGAAGAGTGGTGGGGAGGATGACGCAATAGGAAGTGCTCTTCAGCGATCTGCGCATATCGGGACTTAACTTGTCAGACTATAGTTGCTATGCTATCGTCACTCGCCTGTCAGCTCGAATCATCTTCTCCACCCGTTCCATCTCCTCTTACAATACTTGAGCACGATCGCCATTTTTAAACTGAGCTGCCCATGCATGCGTTTGCTATCTAGCAACTGCTAACTGAGTATCATCAAGCTGGATTGTGCTGCCACCTAATGACACCTAATGACACCTTTAGAAATTACTCACTACTATTTTCAGCTTTCCCACATCAGTTTGTGACGAATTTACTGACTTCCCCTCGTAGTTCTGGCAGGTTTTGTCAGACTTCAGTTCTTCCTCATATGTTTTGTCACGGGTAAACTTCTGCGGCTTGTTTCAAAGCCAATCTGCCTTCTCTGCAACGTCTCTTTGTAGATGGAAGCCCGGGCTTGAAACACTAAAAGTTTCACCTAAAGGTCGGAAGGGAGGAAAATGACACACGCGATTGTAAACATCGTGATTGCACTTTCTCACTGGTTTCCTTATTTACAATCGCGATGTGCATTTTCATGATTAAGATGGGTTTGGTTTCTCCAAGAATCCTCCACTTTGTCAACAACACTTCCAATATTGCGCTCCGACGTGATACAATTAGGAAATGGAGCGGGGAATATAAAAATGCATATGTTACTTTTCCCGAAACCCATTACATTACGCAATATCTTCAAGAGACTCTGACCCAGACCCTGTATTTTTACATACTCTTGCGAGTTGAGATATTCAGAAAGGAACTTTTAATTACTAATTCGTGTAGGGAAAATAGAAACTCTAAAAATCAGTGGAGGGACCAGGCCCAAGGAGCTAGCGTGCAATTCAAATTTGGACACATTAAAACAACAACAACAACAAAAAAAAACAATAAAAATAGTGTGCCACGCAGAGAGGGAGAGAGAACGATACAAAGAGTGAGAGCGGCAATGCAAGAGAGAGAGAGAAAAAGAGAGAGAGAAATAGAGAGAGACAGAAAAGATACGAAGAGAAAAGAGACAGGAGAGAGAAAAAGAGAGAGAAAGAGGGAAAGAGAGAGAGATAAAAGAGACAGGAGAGAAAAAGAGGGAGAGAGAAGAGACAGGAGAGAGAATGAGAGAGAGAAAGAGATATAGGAGAGAGAAGGAGAGAGAGAGAAAAGAGGCAGGAAAGAAAAAGAGAGAGAGACAGAAGAGACAAGTTGAGTAAGAGAGAGAGAGAGGGAGAGAGAAGAGACAGGAGACAGAAAGAGAGAGAGAGAAAAGACAGAGAAGAGACAGGAGAGAGAAAGAGAGAGAGAAAAGAGAAAGGAGAGAGAAAGAGAGAGAGAGACGAGACAGAGTGAGAGAGACAAAAAGAGAAAGGATAGGAAGAGAGAGAGAGAAAGTGAGAGAAAAAGAGACAGAGAGAATGAAAAACTGAGAGAGAGAGAGAGAGAGAGAGAGAGAGAGAGAGAGAATATACAGGAGAGAGAAAGAGAGAGAGAGAGAAGAGACAGAGAAAGATACAGAAAGATAGAAGGGAGGCAGGAGCGAGAAAGAGAGAGAAAGAAGAGAAATGAAAGAGAGAGAGAAAAAGAGATAGAAGGAGAAGAGACTGGAGAGAGAAAGAGAGAGGGAGAGCGAGAGAAGAGATAGAGAGAGAAAGAGAGAGAAAGAGAGAGAGGGAGAGAAAGAGAGAGAGAAGGTGCAGAGAGATAGAGAGAGAGAGAAAGAGAGAGAAAGAGAGAAGGTGCAGAGAGATAGCGAGAGAGAAAAAGAGAGAGGAAGATGCAGAGAGAAAGAGAGAGAGAGAAAGAGAGAGAGAGAAAGAGAGATAGAGAAAGAGAGAGAGAGAGACAGACGATACAGAGTGAGAGAGACAAAAAGAGAAAGGATAGAAAGAGAGAGAGAAAGAGAGAGAGAGAGACAGACGATACAGAGTGAGAGAGACAAAAAGAGAAAGGATAGAAAGAGAGAGAGAAAGAGAGAGAAAAAGAGACAGAGAGAATGAGAAAGAGATAGAGAAAAGATACAGGAGAGAGAAAGAGAGAGAGAGAGAAAAGATACAGGAGAGAGAAAGAAGAGAGAGACAGAAGTGACAAAGAAAGATAGAGAGAGATAGAAGGGAGGTAGGAGGGAGAAAAAAGAGAGAGAGAGAGAAGAGACAGGAAAGAGGGAGAGAAAAAGAGATAGAAAGAGAAGAGACTGGAGAGAGAAAGAGAGAGAGGGAGAGCGAGAGAAGAGATAAATAGAGAGAGACGGAAGAGACAGAGAGAGAGAAAGAGTGAAAAGATACAGGAGAGAGAATGAGAGAGAGAAAAATAGATAGATAGAGAGAGAAAAGCGAGAGAGATAGAGAGAGAGAAAGATAGAGAGAAGGTGCAGAGAGATAGAGATTGAAAGAGAAGAGACAGGAGAGAGAAAGAGAGAGAGAGAAAAAAAAGAGACAGGCGAGAAAGGAGATAGAGAAAACAGGAGAGAGAAAGGAAGAAAAGAGATTGAGAGAGAACGAGAGAGAAAGGAGACAGGAGAGAAGGAGTCAGAGAGAAACAGAAGAGACAGAGAGAAAGAGAGAAAGAGAAACAGAATAGACAGAGAGAGGGAGAGAGAGATAGAGAAATGGAGAGAGAGAGAGAGAAATGGAGAGAGAAAGGGAGAGAAAGATAGAGATAAAGGTAGAGAGGCAGAGGCAGTCGCAGAGAGCAATATATACAAAGAGTGGGAAATAGAAAATATCAGAGAGAGAGAGAAATTGGGAGAGGGAAAAAAAATAGACAGACAAGACACAAGGACAGATGGAGACAGAGAGAAAGAAAGTTTAATTATCACCATCAGGTAGGCTAATCGGCATTGTATCTACAGTCTAAAGTGGAAACCGAATCACAATGCAACGTGACTCCACACGCGCGCACACACACAGAAGGAGGGAGTTAAATAATAGACCTTAGAACCGAGCCGTCCATTCCGTTTAAAGCTTTTCTGTAATAGAAAAGACAGAACAAGAAATCTGGAAAGTGAAGAAAATCTGTCAAAGTGCAAAAAAGAAAAAGACAGGGGGAAAAGAAAAGAAAGCAAAACGGAAAAAGGAGAAGGAAAAAGATACGTGCGATCGATGGGAAGGAAGGGGGATGAAGCGTAACAGCAGCACAGCACGTTGGAATGCGCTTTCACTAACAGTTATTCAATCAAGGGGAACCGCAGACTGATTTCCACGTTTATTTCCCAGATGGCGCCTTTAAAAAGGAAAAAAAAATGTTCTGGGAGCGGATTAAGAAGAGACCAAGCTGGGATCTCAGCGGAGATGTCGTTATTTACGATTGAAATGACCGATTTCTGATTTCTTGGCAGTGCAGCAGATATTGCTACGCACAGATGGCGGTCGCAAAAGTAGGAAAACTAAATTATATTTTTGGCTTTTGTTCTTACATTTATACCAAGTTGACATAAATGTGTTAATTTACTGAACATGACGAGGTATAAGGTAAAGATATTTTAAAGCAGTGATTCTTAAACTTTGGTACGTGTACCCCCAGGAGTACATGAATGACTTGAAGGGGGTACGTGATCAGTTCGGAAGAGAAATGTCGAGAATTACCCACACGACCACATTTTTTGCTTCGTTGTTTCAGACTTGATACCTTTAATGTTCAACAGGAAAATAAGGATGATTACGTCAGTGACACTCTCTGTGTCATATGTTATCAAATAAAATATTCGTTCGAAATCTCTACCTATTTCATTCTTCAACTCAAAAACCCACAAACATTTGTTAAAGTGTATAAAACTTGGATCAGCACCGAAATAGATTATATTTGTGGCCGCTTGAAAGTTTCAAGTGCATAACCAGACATCAAGAAACTGTGTCAGGCTATGCAGGCACATCATTCTCACTACAAACTCTGAGGATTTACAACAAAATTCCAAAATTATGCTTCACAGTTTGTTTACAAACTTATTTTTATTCTTAACTCTCTTCAATAACTCTAGAACAAGGATGTGAAAATTATTTTTTTTTTACATATTTCTTAGCATACATGGTATGCATTTTAATTTTTGTAAATAAGCATAAAGATTGTAAACATAGGAACTCCCAATAAAATAATAAACGTAGGATTCTAATGTTCATTTGTTTACTATCTTTTCACATACAGCCCGAATGCGATTTTGCTTTATTGAAGATCAAGCAACCAAAATTTTCAAAAATCCACTATTTAGTTACGACTAAAGGGTAATGAGAAAAAAGTTTGAGATCCGATGTTTTAAAGTACAGCGTGTCCACAAAGTCCTGCTACCATTACAATGAAACATAGCTCCTAAACTATATGAGATAAAGACATGCGGTTTTTTGCAACGTGTTCTACAACTCTCAAAGTTTTAGTAAGTAGTGGTATTTTATTATTATTATTTTAATGATTTTTTTTTTTTTTTTTTTTTTTTTTTGCAGATTATGTTTTGAGCGACAATGACGACAGCACAGAAGGCACAATGTGTGTGGTATGGTGAGTCTGGTAATTGTAAATAAAACTTTGAGAGCTGTAGAACACGTTCATAAAACCGCATGTCTTTATCTCATATAGTTTAGGAGTTAAGTTTCATTGTAACGGTAGCAGGACTTTGTGGACATGCTGTATTTGTAAATTTATTCATAAAGAGGTCTGCATGAAGACAACAGGGTAAGTATCATGTGGAAAAAAGAACTGCACTGGATATGCAGTTCGTCTCACGATCAAGTCGTTTGTGGAGCGGCGATTAGCGCGTCTGCCGGCATTTAGACCCACAAGTGTACGCTGACCTTGGCACTAGACGCATCAGTGCTTCAGTATTCAGATAAGTGATGTCGAGTTTGCAGGGTTTGTGAAGTGTTAAGGTGTTGATTGATTGATTGATTTAGTTTATTTTACTTCGCGTTTTGTGCCTCTTGGCTAATTTGCGAAGATGGGCATGAGTGATGAAATGATGAATGGACATTCACAAACAACCAAGCCCGACCGGGATTCGAACCCGGGACCCTTGGCGTCGCAGCGCGATGTGCTAACCACTCGGCCACAGGGTCGGGCATGTTAAGGTGTTAACAAGTATTTTAGATTGCTTTGTTTTAGTTTACGTATTACTCATGCTTTTCTGCAGCCTAATAAAGCCACTATACCTACATTTTAAAAGAACGAATTTTTATGTACGACTCTTAGGTCATTACGAATTCTTATATGCGAGTTAGAAAGCGTTTTCCAGGAGAATTCCCAGAATGTTCCTGTTCCACACAGAAACAGTGTTTGAAAACTTGAAAACTCAATATGCTGACCAAGGCAGAAATTTATTTTATTATAAAACATAAACTAAACGTAACGTTTCAACCTTCTAGCAAGGTCTTCTTCAGACTCTGCACCAAGTACAAATGTAACAAGGTACAAAACAGAACGATATATATACACAAACATTACTCCCCTCCAGACTCTTAGAAAGTGAGCTGGAGTCACCAGCAGATTTAGCCTTTTAGGTGAAAGTACAGTTGACAAGTGAAAGCCACCTGCTAGAATGTTCCAGAACAAGTTTCTAATAATCTGGAGGGGAGTAATGTTTGTGTATATATATCGTCCTGTTTTGTACCTTGTTACATTTGTACTTGGTGCAGAGTCTGAAGAAGACCTTGCTAGAAGGTTGAAACGTTACGCTTAGTTTATGTTTTATAATAAAATAAATTTCTGATTTGGTCAGCATATTGAGCTTTTCATATCATGGAAACAAGGCTTAATGGTGTTATAATTCGAAAACTTGTGAACAAATTCATGGAAACAGGGTCTGTTCTTGATAAGAAGTGAGGGTGAAACGGAGTGTGCTTATTGAGAAGAAACTTGGTGACGTTGGAGCACGATTGGAACATACTTCTCAATAATCCCTCCGGCGCCTTGCACAACAAACACATTTCCATTACGTCTGCGTGGCGAGCTAGCAAGCTTTTAAACCTGAAGCAATTCGTTAGAAGAATTGAAAGAAAACATCAGGAGAGAAATTGAAGTAATTTAGGAAGAGTATTAGTGTAATTGAAGACCCCTGTGCAAGAACCAGACAGCTTCAAATTATAAAAGTTTTCAGGAGACACGAAAAACTGAATAAAAGAATGAGATGTCGAAGAAGTAAGGGGTATTCACGTGAATAGCTAGAAGCAACAGTAACATACATATTGAAGTGTGCGGTCTCGATAGCAACTGCTGCAAACCGCAGAGTGCCCGAACACTGAACTATAGCCGCTGCTCCAGGAGCTGTCTGCGATGATGCGCCGGCAGAAACACGCCAGACAACTCCTTTTCAATTCCTACGACGCAACAAATCTGTGGAGCTGTCTGATTCTTGCACCAGCAGATAGAGCATTTTTTCTCGATAGATTTCAGCAAAAGAACAATTTTCACCAAAAAGTGGAGCTGTCTGGTTCTTGAACCGGTGTCTTCAATCTTCCTAAAAAGATGCCGTAAATGTGTGGATGCAGGAGGACAACATTTCCAACTCCTGTAACAAGGTACGTTTTAATTGTAACTGTCAATGTAAGTGCATAAGCTTACTTAATTACATAGCTAGCGGTTCCAGTTACGCGGATGTTGCATCCAGTTTGCCGGCAGACGCGCTCTCACTTCCCGGCGCTCCACGGATGACTCGACCGTGAAAGGCATTGTATCTTCTCATTGCTGTTCGAGCGCAACTCAACTTGATGTATTTCAGAGAACTTTGGTATAAATTCTAGTTCAACTCTTTCGAAGGACAGATTCATACGATAGTTTTTTCATTTCGGTGTGTCGACTTTCATAATCTATCTACTTTTGTTATAGGGAGCCCACTTCCGTGGACGATTTTTTGTAAACACAGAAAGAGTAGGTTTTCATCTGGACTCGAAAATCAAATCATCGAAATAAATCCCTCATAACTTCTAAATCCAGAGTGAAATCAGATGTTATGATCAACATGAACCCCTTCTGAGTCATGCGCATCAGAAGAAATACTGTACCTGGTCATGAGGTTAATATTGATGATGAGGATGATCAGAGGAAATATTCGTAAGAACAAAATAACGGAACATCCATACTATGGCTGGTACTCGAACTCTGGACCCTTGGAAGGAGAATGTGGTTGATTGATTGATTTGGTTTAGTTTAATTCGCTTTTCTGCCACTTTTTGGCTAATCGCGAAGATGAGGAGGAGTGATGATATGCAATTGATGAAGGGACACTCACGAAGAACACTCGGGGTGTAAGGGGTGATGCTTCCACGTAGTACACCCAATTGTCAACCTCGCTTCCACGTAGTACACCATGGACTGCAGACTAACGAGGCTCTGGTGTCTGGACTTGATGCCAGTATAACCTTCGTAGGACTGTGTGTGTGTTGTCCTGTGTTTTGTCTTTGCTGAGTGCCTCTTTACAGCCTCAGCTTTTAACCAAGGCAAGAATATTTTAATCCTCAGAAACGTGTTTTTGTTTTTGTTATGATAAGGGACTGGGCCCCGTATAGGATGACGGGTGCAAAATAGCCCAAGTTCTAACGCACTCAAAATAATTTTAAATTCAAATTCACAAAGAACACTCATTCCCAGGTCGGGATTCGAACCCTGAACCCCTTGCGTCGTAGCGTGATGTGCCAACCATTCCGCCACGGAGGTAGGTTAGGTTAGGTTAGGTTATGTGAGCTGAACACCAATCGAATGACGTTTTCGCAGCATGCTCGAGAATAAAGGCTTGATAGTTCCCATTCTTCGAGGAAGAAATATGTTTGTCGCTTGCATCTCCAGAGGAGTGGTCCTTAGATCAACATGTAACGAAGCGAGAAGTCCCGGGTTTGAACCTCTGGTGGCACAAGGACTGCGGTTCGCTCACTCTTAATCACTTTTCACAGGAAAACGGCGCGAGAAAAAACTAACAGGCTTCTAAAAATGCGGTTACAAGTTTTGTTCAAATAAACTCCCCTGAAGAGCTCTAATTCGAGTCAGATAAAGATCTTCTAATCCTTAGCAGTAGGATGGAGTCATGTATCTCAAATTTACTATTTTTAAGAGTCAGACATTATTTTCTCTTTCCTGCAAATTTGATAAATTGGAGTTACGTCACTCTCACTCTCATGCGACGAATTGCCATTTGGCACACTATATATTCCTTGAGACAAACGTTTATGCATAGAGGCTTCTCATACATAATTAGTTTTATTAAGGTTCACATTAATTATCATTAGATTAACTGCAAAGAGGAAGCGTAATGAAAGTAAAAAGGAAGTGGAAGGATGTAGCCACGGCCTTTCGTTAAAAGTGCTACCCCAGCAATCGTCCGGGTTAACATACGAAAGGAAAGCAATAACACAGTCAGGCTGGGATTTACGAGATTTGAACGTTTTAGTTTCTGATCAGAGGAGGCACCATTCTTTCGTTTTCATGATTTCCATTATTTTATACAGCTTCACTACACTCTTTAAAGAAGTGCAATGTTCATTATTTCAGGAGCTCATTTTCATAGCGTGACGCGGAATGTGAGGAAGGGGGAAAGAGAGGGAGAGAGAAAGGGAAAGCGATAGAGAGAGACTGGAAGACAGAGAGAACTGGATAGAGAGAGAGAGAGAGAGAGAGAGAGAGATATTTTGAGAAAAAGAGGAAAGAGGGAGACAAAGATATTTTTGACAAACAGGGAGAGAAAGGAGTAAGACACAGAGAGAACTAAAGAGAGCGAAAGAGACAAAACAGAAAACCTGAAAAGAGAACCAGAGAGGGGGAAAGAGAGGGAGGAGAGAGAAAGGGAAAGCGATAGAGAGAGACTGGAAGACAGAGAGAACTGGATAGAGAGAGAGAGAGAGAGAGAGAGAGAGAGAGAGAGAGACAGATATTTTGAGAAAAAGAGGAAAGAGGGAGACAAAGATATTTTTGACAAACAGGGAGAGAAAGGAGTAAGACACAGAGAGAACTAAAGAGAGCGAAAGAGACAAAACAGAAAAACCTGAAAAGAGAACCAGAGAGGGGAGCAAGAGACAGACAAACGGAGAGAGAGAGAGAGAGAGAAAATAAGAAACAGGAAAAAAAGAGTTGGAGGAAGAAAGGTTGAGAGGAGGATGTGTAGAAGTGTGAGAGAGCAAGAAGAAGACGAATAGAAAAATAGGTGAGGAGAGAGTAATAGAGAATGAGGAACATGGAGTTACAAGGAAGGAGAGATAGAGTAAGAGAAGGAGAGGGTGAGATAAAGTGACAGTGAAGCAGTGGTGGAAAGAGGAGAAATAGAATACTGTGAAGGAGTTATTTAAATCTTTCTTTATTGTCAATCGACGGCCTTTCATGTGAAATAATTCCCTTTCATATTTATTCGTTCATTTGAGTAACTATAGCATTGTAAACTGTATTAGACAATATATCCCATTTTACCCGAAAAGCTTTACAAGGTATGACAGCAAGCATGATGCTTGTGTGTTTAGAATTAGAAATAACTTTGCAAGAAACCTTAGATCAACTCTTCCCAACAGAGAAGCTACCAATGAAAAGAAACAAACTCTATATTAGTGAAGCACACACTTGACATATATACGGAGTCCTGATCGGATTCTGAGAATGTTGGCAGGAGAGAGAGAAACTTTTCTCAAAGCACGTGCCAGGAAACGATAGCAAAAAAAAAATAAAAAAATGTTATTTTTAGAATCGAATTCTCTTTTCTTTACAGAAAAAAAACAAAAGGAGACGAGGGTACTAATTGACCAACGCGATAAAAAGTAGAAGTATAACAGGTAATTGAAACAACCCAAGAACGAACTCGCAGACTGGGTGGAAAGGAATTATCTGCTTCCACAAGAAAGAAATTGGTCTCCCCCTCCCCGTGCCTCTCATCCCGGAGTAGTCTCCTCCCGAAAACCGCCCGCAGGGGAACAATCGTGTGGAAGGAAGAGAAACCAATTAGTCTCAAACCACTTTCGTTCAAATCCGTGAAAGGGATGCGAGCTAACAATCATCTGCGGTAAATACACTTCCTCTGCCTCGAGCAGAGAATTGGAGGAGGCCTCTTTAACACGTAACAAGTCCACTACAATTAACAGATTTGTTGCAACTATAGAGAGAAGTTTGTCGTAGAGATCTTGTATTTTTACTGTGTATGTTGAACCTAATTTGAATTTGCATTATCTTGTTTTTCCTCTCTCTTTTCCGCACACACACGGAGAGAGAGAGAGAGAGAGAGGAGAGAGAGAGAGAGAGAGAGAGAGAGAAGCTGAAGATATTATAAATACAAATTTGCTTCAACATACCCAGAAATATACAACATAGGAAGCAATTCGTTCCCAAAAATTTAGTTTAAGTCTACATTATGCTCAGATAAGTTATTCAGAACTGCATCTTCAGAAAGTATTGTAGCATCCGGATCTCTTGGTTACAAAGCGACATCATTGCCACTACGTCATGGGGAGATCCCTTGTAGTTGTCGAAAGCTATCCAGAATATTTGTGAGCTTCGTAATCGGTTGATTCCTCTAAGCCTCTATGTGGTGTCCTTTGTGCTAGAGTCCTATTTCA
>NW_028143368.1:0-119318 GCF_977018435.1 Lepisma saccharinum
TGCAACTATAGGGTGTTCAGCAGCTGAGACTGCAGGATTTTCTAAATATAATTTGTCCCCTATTTGTATTTGAAATTCCAAAGAGCCATCATCTTCAACATAGGCTGTTTCTAATGTATTGGGGTCTGCAAAATCCTCCAACTCTACACTGGTGATTTTTGGTTTGTTATCAGCATTTGTTATTGATAAGGTAGGGTAGTGATGTGCCTGTGGCTGATGCCAATATTTGATCTTGATTGGTCTCAATGTGCCCCCAACAAAAAACTGGTAATAAAATTGTGCAGGGGACAGCATATATATTTTGCCACCTGGTGTAAATGGTGAATCATATTCTTTGTTGGGGATGCTGTACAATTCAAGAATTACTGTATGTTTTGGATTCTCGATTATGCCCGTTATTTCTTTTTCTGCTGTAAGCAATCTGCTTGTTACAGATTCAAGATGCTCATTGATGGTCCTAACAACATCATCGTGGCCTGGCTTGATCTTTATGTCCACAACGAGTTTCTTGTATTGTTGCACAATCTCTTGAAGCTGGGTGGCAAAAACAGACAGAGCATTTGCTTGATTGGATTCCATGGTCCCTAGCTGTTGCTTGATATTAGCTACAATTTGTTGCAAATTTTCAACAACTGCCAATTTTGAATTTTGAGCAGTAAGATCATGGACCTGTCTTCTGATATCCTCAAACAGGGCATGCAATTCATTAATATGTTGATTGGTTGGTAGAGTGGCCACTGTCTGAGTGAGATGTTTGATCTCTGTCTGGATATTCTTGATATCTTCTGATTTCAATATCCTATTCACTGCTCTCTTAATATTTTTAAGTTCCTGTGATGTAGGCAGATTTGATACAGTATTTTGCAAAGATTCAAGTGCCAATTTCACATTATTTAATTCAGATGCATCAGCCACATTTTGCATAGCATTTTGGAGCAGGGCTATATCTGCCTGAGTAGGTGTTGATTGTTGTAAAATTTCAAGTTTTGTTTGGATATCATCTATCAAGTGATGAAAATGAGACAGTTCAGATTCAGTGTTGAGGTTTTCAAGCTTTGTGATCTGTTGCTGGACACTGACAAGTGTGTCTACAATCCCAGGCAGGCGAGTTTCTTGTACATTTGCCAAATCACTTTGCACTGCTGCTATTGTACCTTCAAGATGGGTTATGGTACTTTGAATTTTTCCAAAATCTTCATATGTTTCAAGTTGCAGCTTAATATTTGCTACACTCCGAGTTATTGCATTCAAAGCATCAGAAGATGGCAAGTTGTTCATAAAATTTTCAAGTGTCTCAATTTTTTCTTTAACCTCGGCTATGGCATTGTGCAGAGGATCCAGATTAGGTATCTCCAGTGACTGAATCTGTTCTTTTAGAGTGGAAATCACTAGATCAAAATCTTCCTGTGATTTTACGCTTTTGACAATTGTTTGGAGCTGTGCCTGGACATTATTTATCTGCTCTTCCAATTGCTGTTTCAATTGCTCGGAGTTGTTAGCCTGGGTCTTAAATTTGGCTTGAAGAGCTGCTACAGCTTCTTCTAAACTTTGAAAATTATCTAATGTGGCCAGATCAGTATATTTCTGAAGCAATAATTTGAGTTCGGAATCAATTTTAAGAAGAGGGTCCATGCATTGTGATTGTAAATTTGTAATTTCTAATTGAAGACTGGCATTGAGTGTGGTTTGTAAAGCTTGTAAATCACTTCTTAATTTCTTGACTCTGACATCAAGCATCAGAATCTCATCACTGTGATCTTCATGTCTTGTATGGCCAAATATATCATTAGGCATTTTGTTTTACTGGTTATTTATTATAGAGTATCTGATTCTTAATTCTATAAAAAAGGGTATAAGCTTGTCATAAGATCCAGGGACCTCAATATATAAGCAGTCACCAGCAGAAACAGTATATACAGTGCCAGAAACCATGTTTGAGTGCTTAATTCTGTAAATATTTCTCCCTATTGAAATCTTGACATCACCCTCAGGGGTTGTAATAAATTGCAATTGCCCACCTACAGGTAATTGGTAATGATTTAAATTATTGTTAAATATGTACAATATTTTGCCTGTTTCTTCATCATTATCTGTAAATATGCTGTTCAGATGAATAATTAACAAGCCACTCAGTTTAGACATTACAGATTGTAAATCAGGAGAGGGTTGTGGTGTGGGCAGGTCCATAATAGCCTGTTTTTTGAACCCAAATAAGTTCATAGGCATGTTTATTTATTTCAAATCATGCTCTGTGTTTGGGCATTGTTTCCCACTTTTCAAATCACAATGCCCCCAAGGTAAAGTATGTGTGCCACATGATAAAATGCATCTCTTATCATCATGTGGGTCCAGAGCCACTTTTGTTACAATATTTGAAGTCAATAAGTGATTATCACTCTGAATTCTATTTTCTGATGTTCTAATTGAATTCTGTGATTTGATGCAATTTTTATAATCTTCAAATACAAGCTCTTTTTCCACAGTAACTCTGCCAATGCCCTTGGCTTTTTTGACAACAGCACTACATGTTTTAAAACTGTACATCTTGGCACTTAACCCAGCAAATTCCACAATAACATCACCAAGTGTCTCATCTTTTAACTTGCCAGGCACCTTTTTGTTGTGGTGTTGTTGAATCTTTGTATGTTCACTGGTATCAAAATATTGAAACAATTCAGGCTGTGACATATCTTGATAAACATCTTCTGTTTGAATTTCAAGAATAAAACTATCCGTGTCCATGTACAATAATTTTACACGATCACCATAAAAAGGTTTCAGCACATCATAATACAATGTTAACATATGTAATTTGGACAATTCCAATATCACAGCCCCTACATAAATAGGTTTATCAAACTTAATCTTTGTTTTCATCATGTTGAAAAGTGCCATGTGCTCATCATAAATTCTTCTGTAATTGAAGTTGGGCTTTGCAACCAATTTTTTGCTCAGGCTGGGGTCAGTAATTATTTTAACATCGGTATGTTTCCTGACATTTTCAATTGTTTTGCCATACACTGAATTCACCATCAATTTAAACAAGCCCTTATCAAATTGGCTCTTTGCAGATGTTCGAAGCTCCGTATTTGTATCAATATAAGGTTTCAACCATTCTGAGTGCCTGAACCTCAAAACTTTGCCAACTTTGGTCACTTGAACACCATGCTTCATCAGGAACTGGAGGTTTTTGTAATATATGACATATCCCTGTTTCGGCTCCAGAGTCATCATCAATTTCTTCTGTTTAGAGCCAGGTGAGCACTGAACCTCGGGAATTGGGGGCAGATCAGAAAATTTATTGTGCAAATAATCTGGAATTATCTGATCAACCTCTAAGAAGAGGCCATATTCACTGTCATCAAAATCCTGAAGATCTTCAATATTGAAATCTTCAACCCACTCAAGCCCTGCATATGGCAGTTTTTGCATCATGGCGTGACCATAGAGGTTGTTTGCATCTACATACAGTATATAATTTGATGGCCGTGCTGGATCATAATCAGGCATATGCTTGTTATTTGCTCTGGCATATCTCTGGGAACATTGCACCATCCCCCCTCTTATACATTCCTCCATAAACAGATACTTTTCTTGATCTTGGATTAGATCCAATTGCTTTTTGGTATTGAAAAACGTTGCAGCCCATGCTAGACCAGGGGCACTGTAAAAATACACTGGGTCCAGTCCATAATTTTGCATAGAAGATTTTCTGAATGTTTGCAATATATCAGTTGAGAGAGTGACATCAAGTTTCAAATAAGCCATGTGATAATCACCAAATGTCTTGCATTTAAAACTGTTCCACATCAATTTGGCATGGTGATAATCTTCATCAGTAATTCCAGATCCTCTGATTTTGCTATAAAATGCTTCTTGTGGTGGCAGGGAACACTCATCAAATTTAGAAAAATCTGTAACATAGTCGTATGGATATACACCCTTCCGCCTAATTAATTTCAGCTCCTGATCTGGAAACGAGGCACGTGTGATTTTCAAGTCATCATCAGATAATTGAGAGGCCAGTGTAGCCAGGCTAGCAGGTAAAAATCTGTAAGAATCAAGAAATCTTATGTGAATAGGAACACCATCAACTTTAATTATCTTGCTAATAGATATATATTTTTCATCATTTTCAGCTAAAATGTTTAAATTCTGCTTCTCAAACCCCTCGTACCTGATCAGATGATGGAAATCATAATTGGATGCTCCATGGCAAAATATGGGGATAAATCTTGGTCTCTTGATCTGAATATTACAGCTATTACACAGGGCCTGTTTATATCGACCATCTGTATGAGAATGGTGTTTCACCTTGATATTTGTATCTGAAAATTCAGAATCACATACCGGGCATTTTTCTGCATTGTTGAAATCTTCAATCTGTTCCTCTGTTAAAGGCAGCATAGGCTTTGATTTTAATAAGATGTTAGATGCTATGTCACGGCACACATTTTCTATTCTATGTGCAAATTCTTTGATGGCATTTGGTCCCATGTATAAGTGTGGCTCACTAGCTACACCGTCCCGTATAACCACACAACAAAAGCTGGAAGGTTCATGTAGCTGGTATGGTGTAATTGATGATTCTTCTGGATCTGGGCTACAGAATGCAAGAGATTTGAGATTCGATTCGAAATCACAGACAATATATGCTGGGTGTTCCAACAAGGCTTCATACTTTTTGAATTTGCAATTTTCACTTGGATTGGGCATCACCATATGAACAGGTTTATGGTTGCCACAGTATTTCAGATGCTCAATTAACTTGTTTTTAGCAATTTCTGCATTCTCTTCACAAACACCATTCACCATTTTTCTACCATCAAATACAGTTAAACATCTTCTACACAACTTGAATATTGTATGAGTTTTGTCTAGTTGTCTTCTCACTAAAGCTTCAAGATTATGTATCAGAGTATAATGGTATGTATCATCTCCTTCAATTAAGAGCAGATCAATCGGAATAGCAGATTCATCATCAATTGTACTGATTCTGAGAGGTGCTATCGGGCAATTGCCAGTAGAACAAATAAATATATTAATAGATAATTGTTTGCCATTGATGTGCTTGGCCCTTTTTTCAAATTTATCAATATTCTGAACTGACATTGGATATTCCAAACCCTCCATTACATCATCAAAATCGTGTTCATGCTGTTTGTAATAAGTTATTCTCTCAGGATTCCTTGAAACTGGATACAAAGCAGCTAATATACACCACAAAAAGCATTTCTGGTCGGTGTTTTTTATATTGACCACGGCTCTTTTGTTTTTGATATTAGCAGGCAATGGCACATAAGTGGATCCTTGTAATGGAGTGAATTCAGAAATATTAACATAGAGCTTGTGTGATGAACCGCATAGGCTCCATCCTGACTCTTTTGCCGCAAATTCAGAGTGTTTGATATTTAATTGATCTATCAAATTGCCTATTATTTTGTCTGAATTTGAATTTGAATATACAGGTACAGTTTCTGTTATGTGGGGCTGTGTAAATTTTGTGCCATTTGGTTTCTTATATTGTACAAACAATTTGAGAGACAGCTTATAAGAGCCATTTTGTGCATTAAGAATTGCCTGCAGATCAGAATTTATACTGTTCAAGAAATTCTCAATGCCACATCTTGGCTCTGATACAAACCGGTGATCCTTTAATTGGCCGTTAAAACTGCTACGGATAGGTTCATGGCGTGGCTGTTTTGCACCTCTGGCATTAAGAGGTGCTTCGTGCCTTCTTTTCAGACCAGATGTAGATGGTTGAGAGGGCAATGCAGAGCAAGTATCTTTATGTTTATATGTGAAATATTCCATGTTATATTTTCTATTGCATTTGGGGCAAATTTTTGTGGGAGTTCTGCATTTGTCTGGATTACAAATCTTTTGGTGTCTGGCCCAATTAGAGCTAAATATATTTTTATTGCATTGATTACAATATTTTTGATTCGGCATTTTTGTTGTTGTTTATTATATACAATTTCCTGGGTTTCAATTCAAAACTTTATACTGGATAAAAAATATCAGTTGGGTTCAACACTGTCCTTTGTGTGTGTGTGTGTGTAAGTGTATGTGTGTATACACTTAATATTTTTGGCTTTGGTATTTATATACAATTTCTTGGGATTCAGATCAAAACTTTATGCTGGATAAAAATATCAGTTGGGTTCAACACTGTCCTTTGTGTGTGTGTGTGTGTAAGTGTATGTGTGTATACACTTAATATTTTTGGCTTTGGTATTTATATACAATTTCTTGGGATTCAGATCAAAACTTTATGCTGGATAAAAATATCAGAAATAGACCACAACTTGGCCACAAGTAGACCGGAAGTAGGCAAACCGGAAGTGGACCGGAAGTGGACCGGAAGTAGACCGGAAGTGGACCGGAAGTAGACCGGAAGTGGACCGGAAGTAGACCGGAAGTGGACCGGAAGTGGACCGGAAGTGGACCGGAAGTGGACCGGAAGTAAATATGCGTGGGTGGGTGTGGGTGGGTGTAGGTGGGTGTTAATACGTATGGCTTAGTTTTAAGTGTGGTCAAAAAAAATATGAGGAGGGGCATATTTTTGACAGGATTATGGACAACAATCTCACAGAAGTGCCTTCTGTAAGTGTAGACAAATCAATCTGAGGAGGCTCTTCCTTTCTCATGGAATCCATAAGAGCATTTTTACAAAAATCTTGGATTAGACAGGGTTCCACACTTGAGCAAAAAGCTCATATGGGCATGTTGAGCTTGTTTTAAGTGTAAGCAAATCTGCTCGAGGGGGGCTCTTCCTTTCTCGCACTGTCCGTACCACAAAACCCACTACTTGCAGGCAATTCTAAATGCACAAAATGGCTCTTATAAGCTGTCCCTCAAATTGTTTGTACAATATAAGAAACCAAATGGCACAAAATTTACACATCCCCACGTAACAGAAACTGTACCGGTATATTCAAATGCAAATTTAGACACAATAATAAGCAGATTGATGGATCAATTGAATATTAAACACTCTGAATTTGCAGCAAATGAGTCCGGATGGAGCCTATGCGGTTCATCAAACAAGTTATATGTTAATATTTCTGAATTCAGCCCATTGCAAGGATCTACATATCTGCCATTACCTGCCAATATTAAAAACAGAAGAGCCGTGGTTAATATTGAAAATACCGACCAGAAATGCTTTTTGTGGTGTATATTAGCTGCTTTGTTTCTAGTTTCAAGGCATCCTGAGAGAATAAGTTATTACAAACAGCATGAACATATTTTTGACGATGCAATGGAGGGTTTGGAATATCCAATGTCTGTTCAGAATATTGATAAATTTGAAAAAAGGGCCAGGCACATCAATGGCAAGCAATTATCTATTAATGTTTTTATTTGTTCTACTGGACGTGGCAATTCTTTGATAGAACCTCTCAGAATCAGTACACTTGATGATGAATCTGCAATTCCGATTGATCTGCTCTTAATTGAAAAGGATGGTACACACCATTACACTCTGATACATAATCTTGAAGCTTTAGTGAGAACACAACTAGACAAAACTCATACAATATTCAAGTTGTGCAGAAGATGTTTAACTGTATTTTATGGTCAAAAAATGGTGAAGGGGGTTCGGGAAGAGAGTGCAGAAATTGCTAAAAACAAGTTAATTGAGCATCTGAAATACTGTGGGAACCATAAACCTGTTCATATGGTGATGCCCAATCCAAGTGAAAATTGCAAATTCAAAAAGTATGAAGCCTCGTTGGAACACCCAGCATATATTGTCTGGGATTCTGAATCAAATCTCAAATCTCTTGCATTCTGTAATTCAGATCCCGAAGAATCTTCAATTACACCATACCAGCTGCATGAACCTTCCAGCTTTTGTTATGTGGTTGTACAGGATGGTGTTGTTAGTAAAGAATTTTCATACATGGGACCAGATGCCATCAAAATATTTGCACATAGAATAGAAAATGAGTGCCGTAACATAGCATATAACATCTTATTAAAATCAAAACCTATGTTGCCTTTAACAGAGGAACAGATTGAGGATTTCAACAAAGCAGAAAAATGCCCGGTATGTGATTCTGAATTTTCAGATACAAATATCAAGGTGAAACACCATTCTCATACAGATGGTCGATATAAACAGGCCCTGTGTAATAGCTGTAATATTAAGATCAAGAGACCAAGATTTGTCCCCATATTTTGCCATGGAGCATCCAATTATGATTTCCATCATCTGATCTGGTACGAGGGGTTTGAGAAGCAGAATTTAAATATTTTAGCTGAAAATGATGAGAAATATATATCTATTAGCAAGATAATTAAAGTTGATGGTGTTCCTATTCACATAAGATTTCTTGATTCTTACAGATTTTTATCTGCTAGCCTGGCTACACTGGCCTCTCAATTACCTGATGATAAATTAAAAATCACACGTGCATTGTTTCCAAATCAGGACCTGAAATTAATTAGGCGGAAGGGTGTATATCCATATGACTATGTTACAGATTTTTCTAAATTCGATGAGTGTTCCCTACCACCACAAGAAGAGTTTTACAGCAAAATCAGAGGATCTGGAATCACTGATGAAGATTATCACTATGCCCAGTTGATGTGGAATAATTTAAAATGCAAGACATTTGGTGATTATCACATGGCATATTTGAAACTTGATGTCACTCTCTTAGCTGATATATTGCAGGCATTCAGAAAATCTTCCATGCAAAATTATGGACTGGACCCAGTGTATTTTTACAGTGCCCCGGGCCTAGCATGGTCTGCAATGTTTTTCAACACCAAAAAGCAATTGGATCTGATCCACGATCAAGATATGTATCTGTTTATGGAGAAATGTATAAGAGGAGGGATGGTGCAATGTTCCCAGAGATATGCCAGAGCAAATAACAAGCATATGCCTGATTATGATCCAGCACGGCCATCAAATTATATACTGTATGTAGATGCAAACAACCTCTATGGTCACGCTATGATGCAAAAACTGCCATATGCAGGGCTTGAGTGGGTCGAAGATTTTAATATTGAGGATCTTCAGGATTTTGATGACAGTAACTGTGGCCTCTTCTTAGAGGTTGATCTGACATTTCCTGATAATGTACACAACAAATTTTCTGATCTGCCCCCAATTCCCGAGGTTCAGTGCTCACCTGGCTCTAAACAGAAGAAGCTCATGATGACCCTGGAGCCGAAACAAGGCTATGTCACATATTACAAAAACCTCCAGTTCCTGATGAAACATGGTGTTCAAGTGACCAAAATTGGCAAAGTCTTGAGGTTCAGGCACTCAACATGGTTGAAACCATACATTGATACAAATACAGAGCTTCGAACATCTGCAAAGAGCCAATTTGATAAGAGCTTGTTTAAATTGATGGTGAATTCTGTGTATGGCAAAACAATTGAAAATGTCAGAAAACATACCAATGTTAAAATAATTACTGACCCCAGCCGGAGCAAAAAATTGGTTGCAAAGCCTAATTTCAATTACAGAAGAATTTATGATGAGCACATGGCACTTTTCAACATGATGAAAACAAAGATTAAGTTTGATAAACCTATTTATGTAGGGGCTGTGATATTGGAATTGTCCAAATTACATATGTTAACATTGTATTATGATGTGCTGAAACCTTTTTATGGTGATCGTGTAAAATTATTGTACATGGACACGGATAGTTTTATTCTTGATATTCAAACAGAAGATGTTTATCAAGATATTGCACAGCCTGAATTGTTTCAATACTTTGATACCAGTGAACATACAAGGATTCAACCCCACAACAAAAAGGTGCCTGGCAAGTTAAAAGATGAGACGCTTGGTGATGTTATTGTGAAATTTGCTGGGTTAAGTGCCAAGATGTACACTTTTGAAACATGTAGTGGCGCTGTTGCCAAAAAGGCCAAGGGCATTGGCAGAGTAACTGTTGAAAAAGATCTTGAATTTGAAGATTATAAAAATTGCATCAAATCACAGAGTTCAATTAGAACATCAGAAAATAGAATTCAGAGTGAGGATCACTTGTTGACTTCAAATGTTGTAAGAAAAGTGGCCCTGGACCCACATGATGATAAGAGATGCATTTTATCATGTTGCATACATACTCTACCTTGGGGGCATTGCGATTTGAAAAATGGGAAACAATGCCCAATTACAGAGCATGATTTGAAATAAATAAACATGCCTATGAACTTATTTGGGTTCAAAAAACAGGCTATTATGGAGCTGCCAACACCACAACCCTCTTCCGATATGCTGTCTAAACTGAGTGGCTTGTTAATTATTCATCTGAACAGCATATTTACAGATAATGATGAAGAAACAGGGAAAATATTGTACATATTTAACAATAATTTAAATCATTACCAATTACCTGTAGGTGGGCAATTGCAATTTATTACAACCCCTGAGGGTGATGTTAAAATTTCAGTAGGGAGAAATATTTATAGAATCAAGCACTCAAACATGATTTCTGGCACTGTATATACTGTTTCTGCTGGTGACTGCTTATATATTGAGGTCCCTGGATCTTATGACAAGCTTATACCCTTTTTTATAGAATTAAGAATCAGATACTCTATAATAAATAACCAATAAAACAAAAATGCCTAATGATATATTTGGCCATACAAGACATGAAGATCACAGTGATGAGATTCTGATGCTTGATGTCAGAGTCAAGAAATTGAGAAGTGATTTACAAGCTTTACAAACCACACTCAATGCCAGTCTTCAATTAGAAATTACAAATTTGCAATCACAATGCATGGACCCTCTTCTTAAAATTGATTCTGAACTCAAATTGTTGCTTCAGAAATATACTGATCTGGCCACATTGGATAATTTTCAAAGTTTAGAAGAAGCTGTAGCAGCTCTTCAAGCCAAATTTAAGACCCAGGCTAACAACTCTGAGCAATTGAAACAGCAATTGGAGGAGCAGATAAATAATGTCCAGACACAGCTCCAAACAATTGTCAAAAGCATAAAATCACAAGAAGATTTTGATCTAGTGATTTCCACTCTAAAAGAACAGATTCAATCACTCCAAATACCTAATCTGGACCCTCTGAACAATGCCATAGCCGAGGTTAAAGAAAAAATCGAGACACTTGAAAATTTTATGAACAACTTGCCATCTTCTGATGCTTTGAATGCAATAACTCGGAGTGTAGCAAATATTAAGCTGCAACTTGAAACATATGAAGATTTTGGAAAAATTCAAAGTTCCATAACCCATCTTGAAGGTACAATAGCAGCAGTGCAAAGTGATTTGGCAAATGTACTAGAATCCAGATTGCCTGGGATTGTAGATACCCTTGTCAGTGTCCAGCACCAAATCACAAAGCTTGAAAACCTCAACACTGAATCTGAACTATCTCATTTTCATCACTTGATCGATGATATCCAAACAAAGCTTGAAATTTTACAACAATCAACACCCTCTCAGGCAGATATAGCCCTGCTCCAAAATGCTATGCAAAATGTGGCTGATGCTTCTGAATTAAACAATGTGAAATTGGCACTTGAATTTTTGCAGAATACAGTATCAAATCTTCCTACATCACAGGAACTTAAAAATATTAAGAGGGCAGTGAATAGGATATTGAAATCAGAAGATATCAAGAATATCCAGGCAGAGATCAAACAACTCACTCAGACAGTGGCCACTCTTCCAACCAATCAACATATTAATGAATTGCATGCCCTGTTTGAGGATATCAGAAGACAGGTCCATGATCTTACTGCTCAAAATTCAAAATTGGCAGTTGTTGAAAATTTACAGCAAATTGTAGCTAATATCAAGCAACAGCTAGGGACCATGGAATCCAATCAAGCAAATGCTCTGTCTGTTTTTGCCACCCAACTTCAAGAGATTGTGCAACAATACAAGAGACTTGCTGTGGACATAAAAATCAAGCCAGGCCATGATGATGTTGTTAGGACCATCAATGAGCACCTTGAATCTGTAACAAGCAGATTGCTTACAGCAGAAAAAGAAATAACAGGCATAATCGAGAATCCAAAACATACAGTAATTCTTGAATTGTACAGCATCCCCAACAAAGAATATGATTCACCATTTACACCAGGTGGCAAAATATATATGCTGTCCCCTGCACAATTTTATTACCAGTTTTTTGTTGGGGGCACACTGAGACCAATCAAGATCAAATATTGGCATCAGCCACAGGCACACCACTACCCTACCTTATCAATAACAAATGCTGAGAACAAAGTGAAAATCACCAGTGTAGAGTTAGAGGATTTTACAGATCCCAATACATTAGAAACAGCCTATACTGAAGATGATGGCACTCTGGAATTTAAAATACAAATAGGGGACAAATTATATTTAGAAAATCCTGCAGTCTCAGCTGCTGAACACCCCATAGTTGCAATATTCTTGTTTACATATTATGTCTAGACAAATTATTGTTGATGAATTACACAGACAAGCCCGACATAATTATAAGAGACTTCCAGTAGTCACAAAGGGCATAGATGATTTATGGCAGAGCGACTTGATTGAAATGGCAAGTGGACAGTTGAAAAACTTAGACAAAATGAACAAGGGCTACAAGTATCTACTCACTGTAATAGACACATTTTCAAAATTTGCCTGGGCTGTGCCACTCAAATCCAAGACTGGAAAATGTGTTACAGAAGCCCTCAGGACAATCATCAATCATTCAGGAAGATCACCGCGCTATTTGCAAACAGATAATGGCAAAGAATTTTATAATTCAGTGTTTCAACAATTTATTAAAAGCCAGTCAATAAAACATTACTCGAGTTACAGTGACCTCAAAGCCTCAATTGTAGAGAGATTCAACAGAACCTTAAAAAATCTTATGTATAAACAATTTACCCTCCAAGGTAATTATAAATGGCTTAATATTCTTCCAGAACTTCTACATAAATATAACAACTCGGTCCATTCCACAATCAACATGAAACCCTCTGAAGTAACTTCATCTGATGAGCAAAAATTGATCAGGACTGTTTATTATCCTAGATACCAGCCAACAACAAGAAAGGCCAAATACAGGGTGGGCGATCAAGTAAGAATCAGCAAATATAAGCACTTATTCAAAAGAGGCTTTACTAGAAACTGGAGCACCGAATTATTTACAGTGGTTCAAGTTAAACCCGGGACCCTTAACACATATATAATAAAAGATCACCGAGGAGAAATTCTCAAAGGCCGATTCTATGAACAAGAGCTCAGCAAAACTAAACAGCCTGACACATATCTCATAGAAAAAATCATCCGCAGAAAAGGCAACAAGTTATTTGTCAAATGGCTGGGTCATCCGGAAAACAGCTGGATCGATGCAGACAAAGTGATAATATGAGCACCTGGGATGTTATAAAAAGGCTGCCAGAACCTGAACAGCAGAATAAGAGAAATGGCAACTTGCTGCCTGATAATATTAGGTGTCTTATTGTTGGGCCATCTGCTTGTGGTAAAACTACACTAATGGTTGATAATTTTTTATTGGCACCCAACTGGTTAGACTGGAAAACAGGCACTTGTATGTCTTCTCTAAGAGCTTGGAACAATTAAAATATCAGCAGCTGATGAAGCTATATGATGGATTGGATATTGCCACTTTTGAATCAGATGTTAAGCCACTCGATGAATGTCTCGATAATTCTGTTGTTGTGTTTGATGACATTATACTGGATAATCAAAACAAGGTTAGAAATTTCTTTACACAGGGCCGCCACAAAAACATAGATTGCTTCTACCTGGCACAGACTTTTTCTAAAATTCCGAAGCAGCTGATCCGAGACAACAGCAATTTTATATGTGTGTTTCATCAAGATCATACCAACCTCAAACACATACATGATGAATATGTAGGTGGGGACTTGAGCTACAATGATTTTTCCAAGTTTTGCAGCAAGTGCTGGAACCAGGACAGTTATGGGTTTGTCACAATTGATATGACAAGAACACCTAATACTGGCAAATACAGAAATAAAATCAACGATTTTCTAGACGTTGAGACATAAATAAACAACAATGAAAAGGCCAGTCATTGATGATCTTAAGTTAAGAGATTATCTTGTAAAAAGATTTAAGGGATGGAAATCAGAGAACCGTGGAATTTATGAAAAACACAAACAAACAGAACAGCCTGTCATTGATGCTATTAATAATTTAGGTAAGAATATCAAAACTGTTACAGAGCAGAATCAAGATTTGATCACAGAGCTTGTACCTGTAGCTGCTAGGAACATATTAGATTATCCATTCACCCCACTTTCCAGTATTCATACACCTAGTCCTGTTGCTCCTAGAAGAATTGAGGCTAGTCAGGATCCTATTGAATTGGGTCTTCTTGCTCAAAAATATTTAACCACACCTAAAGACAATAAAGATGAGGTTTTTGGCTTATATGCCGACACAGAGCTTGATGGCAGCATTATTCATAGAATCGGTAATTTCAGAGTAACTTTTATGGGGGATGATATAATTGTTTATTCAGAATCTCGTCTCGGAGAAAAAGGTGCTTTTGTTAAGTACCCCGGCACACCTGGATTGTGGGAACTGATGACTAGGAAAAGGCCTGGCAGCTATACAGATCAAGATTATGAACATTACAAAGAAATATTAATAAAATCAGATGCTCTGTACCAGAACAATGATCCCACACAAAAAAGAGTCAAGTCTAGCAGTGGGGCAAAATACAATAATTTAATCAAGCCCATATGGTCACAAATTAAGACAGGCAGTGGAATCAAACAATACAACACCCTGCCCAAAGAATTTGTGTGGGTTGATGATGTCAGGAAACTTGTAGATAGGTTATTGGTGATAGCTGGGGAGGAAAATGCTGGCAACCACAATTTTTACAATGAAAAGGTTGGAATTATGGACATGATAAGCACAAAATTGTCTAATTTTATAGTGAATGACCCTAAGGGCATTGGATATCTTATAAAAATTATTAATACTCTACCACCTAAATTTTGGAATATTTCTGAGGGTCGGGGCCTTGTTAATGACATTATAAACAAGCTGCCATTTGAACTACACATTCCAGGCTATCAGTATTGCGGTCCCGGTACAAAATTGGATCATAGATTAAACAGAGGGGACCCTGGTGTTAATCCCCTAGATGCTGCTTGCAGAGACCATGACATAGCATACAACACACATTCTGATCTTGACAAGAGACATGTTGCAGACAAGAAATTAGAAGAGGCTGCATTTGGTAGATTTGTAAGCAAAGACGCTTCTTTGAGTGAAAAAATAGCAGCATTGGGAACCACCATAGCTATGAGCACCAAACAAAAACTGGGGTGGGGGCTGTGAACATGTATATAATAAACATAGGATGAAGGCCAAGGGTGTTATGTATCAAGTACCTTATGCGGGTCTCAAATCTCTTAAAACTATTGACAGTCTTTTAACCAAAAAGCAGCGGAAGAAAAAAAGCTCTTGTCTTGCAAAGGGCCATGGTATGAAATTGTTGCTTAGTACCCCCCAATTAAAAAAATTACAACAATCTAGAAAAAAATCACATGTGGGGGGTTTCATATTTACCATCCCTGCCATCTTAGCTGCTCTCGGGGCTGTTGGGAGCTTGGCCGGGGGATCAGCTGCCATAGCAAAAACAGTAATAGATGCCAAGAAGAATAGGGCAGAATTAGATGAGCAGAGGCGCCATAACCTGGCCATGGAGAAAAAAGGCAAAGGTGTTAAGAGAGCCATGAATAAGTTTAAAAAAAACAAGAGCCGCTTACAAACCAAGATATTGAAGCTTTAATCAAGCCATTGGGTATCAAAAATTTTAGGGGTGTGTACATGTCTGATTCTTTACCGGAACAACCACTCAACAAAGAGTGTGGCATTGTTAATTTGGATGAGTACAAAAATCAGGGCACTCACTGGATCTGTTATCTTAAATATTTAAACGATGAGGCATTTGTGTTTGATTCATTTGGAGGTGTTCCACCTGAAAATTTAGTAAAATATCTAAAATCAGCTAATCTTTATTACAATAATGCCCGTGTTCAAAACTTCAAAGATGTTAATTGCGGACATTTGTGTTTATCTGTTCTCAGATATATGTCTCAAATAAATAAACCATCAATTGAAGATTTTCAAAAAGCCTTGTGGTATCTGAAACATCATGGGGGTATTCCATCTCACCAGCCAAAATTCAATATTGAAACTCAAATTGCATGATGACATAGTGTATCCCAAAACAATAGCTCTCAGAGCATTTTACGGCATGTACCTGATCCCAAATATTACACACCACAACAATACAATTGCAGTTGGGGATCAAAAAATTGTCATCACTCCAGGGCAATATAATCTGTCCACTCTAAATGCTCAATTACCCAGAGGCGTAGTGTTAAGTCAAAATTCTGTCACTCACAGAGTAGAGATTGTATCTGCCACAGAAACAGTGAATCTGGGTACTATAGGAGAGCTGTTAGGCTTCGAGAACAACACAAAACTTGAACCAGCCATCAAACACACTGCTATGAATATACCTAAATTCTTGGCCATAGAGACTCTGAATATTCACTGTAATGTGGCCGAAGGTATGATCACCAAATCAAATGGCATAGGTACTCACAAACAAACTGGCATCATTGCAACATTCAAACCTAATTCCGAATTCATGGAGCCCATCATCTACAATCCATCCCCAACATTATATTTTCCTGTGTGTCATAACAGAATAGATAACATTGAATTGATGGTCACTAATGAAAAAGAAGAATTAGTTGATTTTGCTGGAGCCACAACAACTGCAATCATAGAGATTAACATTTAAATAAAAATACATACAATGGAAAATATTGAGAGTTATGAGCTACAGTCATTCCCCCCAAACAGGAGGACATTTGCAAATTTAAATCAACCCAACACAGAAATAGAGGTTGATCTTGATGTAGGGGACGGCTTTATACACCCTCACAGAGCAGATCTATACATCAAATTTGATGTTGTAAAGCTCGATGGAACAGATTATCCGGCAAATTCAAACATAAGATTGGTGGATAATTTTGTGCCGCATCTGTTCTCTGAAATTGAGATCAGAAAGCATGGCGTTGTTATAAACAGAATAGATTATCCCGGCATTACCTCCACAGCTTTGGCCACACTAAAATTATCCAAAACCGAGGCTTCATACTACAAAATAGGCGGATTTGAAGCTGGTGATAAGATATTATCCAAGAGCCACACTGTGCTGTTCCCTATGCGCCTGTTGCCAGGATTCTTCTCGGATTACAAAGATATTATGTGGAAGGGCGGGTTAAGAATTACATTTAGAAGAGCTGCAAATGATAATAATGCTTTGATGAGGTACAGTGCCATAAACCCTACAGGGGAAGCTATGCCTAATACCCTACCTGATGAGGGCAAATGCATAATTCAGACTATGGAGTTAAGAATCCCAGTTGTTGAATATGAAGCCAGCTATGCTCTTAAATACAAAGCTGATATAATAAAAAATCCACAGATTCCTCTGCAATTTTACACATATCAATGCGTACAGAAGCCCGCAACTGGCACATATTATGAGTTTGATGCTACAAATTCATTCTCCAGCATACAATATGACATGCCTGATTTTGTAGTGGTATTGTTTCAGACTGGAAGACACAATAATCAGGAAAAAAATTCAAGTAAATTTGATAACTGCAACATCAAAAACATATATCTTAAAAATGGCAGAAATGAGGTATTCCCTAGAGAAAATTACAATTTAGACATGTCCAAGAATGATTTCCTCAAATTATATGAGGCTTTTTCGGCTTTCAAACGTGTCACTACAGGCAATACTGACATGTATTACTCACCAGATGAATTCAAGACACAGAGACCCATGTTTGTAATCAACACTTCAAAAAGGAAACAAGTTGTGGTGAATGACAGGACAAACATTAAAATTATCTGTGAATTCCATGAGCCATTACCCGATGACACCATTTCTAGTGTCATTCTCATAGGAGAAAAATCATATGTTTATGATGTAAGAAATGAGAGAGTCACGGAGCAATTCTAGAAGAATTACATTGTTTTAATATTAGATAAACAAATTGAAGCTGGTATCCAATTGAACTTAAACCAGAAATAAATATGTGTGTGTGTGTGTGTGTGTGTGTGTGTGTGTGTGTGTGTGTGTGTGTGTGTGTGTGTGTGTGTGTGTGTTTGTGTGGCCTAGTTTTAAGTGTGGCCCAAGAGGGGCATATTTTTAACAAATTTATGGACAACAATCTCACAAAAGTGCCTTTTATAAGTGTAGCCTCATCAATCTGAGGGGGGTCATACTTTCTCATGGAATCCATGAGGGCTTTTTTACAAAAATCTTGGATTAAACAGGGGTTCCACACTTGAACAAAAAACTCATATGGCCATGTTGAGCAAGTTTTAAGTATAAGCAAAGCTGCTAGAGGAGAGTTCATACTTTCTCGGGTTTATAGTACAGTCAATACAACTACTTCTTGTTTTGTACGTTTTTTCCACGTGTCTTGACATGCAAAGTATCCCTGCAACGTTTGGTGAAGATCTGAGTATGTAGTTTTTGACCTTATCTGGAACCTCCTATCTGAAAATTTGAAAATTCTTAAAAAATTCGTCCAAAATCTTGAAGACCCCAATCTCTTGTTTTGTACGTTTTTTCCACGTGTCTTGACATCCAATGTATCCCTGCAAAGTTTGGTGAAGATCTGAGTATGTAGTTTTTGACCTTATACGAAACCTCCTTTCTGAAAATTTGAGAATTCTTAAAAAATTCGTCCAAAATCTTGATGTCTCCAATCTCTTGTTTTGTACGTTTTTTCCACGTGTCTTGACATCCAATGTATCCATGCAAAGTTTGGTGAAGATCTGAGTATGTCGTTTTTGACCTTATCTGGAACCTCCCATCCGAAAATTTGAAAATTCTTAAAAAATTCGTCGAAAATCTTGATGTCTCCAATCTCTTGTTTTGTACGTTTTTTCCACGTGTCTTGACATGCAAAGTATCCCTGCAACGTTTGGTGAAGATCTGAGTATGTAGTTTTTGACCTTATCTGGAACCTCCTATCTGAAAATTTGAAAATTCTTCAAAAATTCGTCGAAAATCTTGATGTCTCCAATCTCTTGCTTTGTACGTTTTTTCCACGTGTCTTGACATCCAATGTATCCCTGCAAAGTTAGAGAAGATCTGAGTATGTCGTTTTTGACCTTATCTGGAACATCCTTTCTGAAAATTTGAAAATTCTTAAAAAATTCGTCGAAAATCTTGATGTCTCCAATCTCTTGTTTTGTACGTTTTTTCCACGTTTCTTGACATCCAATGTATCCCTGCAAAGTTTGGTGAAGATCTGAGTATGTAGTTTTTGACCTTATATGGAACCTCCTATCTGAAAATTTGAAAATTCTTAAAAAATTCGTCCAAAATCTTGATGTCACCAATCCTATGTTTTGTATGTTTTTTCCACGTGTCTTGACATCCAATGTATCCATGCAAAGTTTGGTGAAGATCTGAGTATGTCGTTTTTGACCTTATCTGGAACCTCCCATCTGAAAATTTGAAAATTCTTAAAAAATTCGTCCAAAATCTTGATGTCTCCAATCTCTTGTTTTGTACGTTTTTTCCACGTGTCTTGACACATAATGTATCCATGCAAAGTTTGGTGAAGATCTGAGTATGTAGTTTTTGACCTTATATGGAACCTCCTATCTGAAAATTTGAAAATTCTTAAAAAATTCGTCCAAAATCTTGATGACCCCAATCTCTTGTTTTGTACGTTTTTTCCACGTGTCTTGACACATAATGTATCCATGCAAAGTTTGGTGAAGATCTGAGTATGTAGTTTTTGACCTTATATGGAACCTCCTATCTGAAAATTTGAAAATTCTTAAAAAATTCGTCCAAAATCTTGATGTCTCCAATCTCTTGTTTTGTACGTTTTTTCCACGTGTCTTGACATCCAATGTATCCCTGCAAAGTTTGGTGAAGATCTGAGTATGTAGTTTTTGACCTTATCTGGAACCTCCCATCTGAAAATTTGAAAATTCCTAAAAAATCCGTGCAAAATCTTGATGACCCCAATCTCTTGTTTTGTACGTTTTTTCCACGTGTCTTGACATCCAATGTATCCATGCAAAGTTTGGTGAAGATCTGAGTATGTCGTTTTTGACCTTATCTGGAACATCCTTTCTGAAAATTTGAAAATTGTTAAAAAATTCGTCCAAAATTTTGATGTCTCCAATCTCTTGTTTTGTACGTTTTTTCCACGTGTCTTGACATCCAATGTATTCCTGCAATGTTTGGTGAAGATCTGAGTATGTAGTTTTTGACCTTATATGGAACCTCCTATCTGAAAATTTGAAAATTCTTAAAAAATTCGACCAAAATCTTGATGTTCCGAATCCTATGTTTTGTATGTTTTTTCCACGTGTCTTGACATCCAATGTATCCATGCAAAGTTTGGTGAAGATCTGAGTATGTAGTTTTTGACCTTATATTGAATCTCCCATCTGAAAATTTGAAAATTGTTAAAAAATTCGTCCAAAATCTTGATGTCTCCAATCTCTTTTTTGTACGTTTTTTCCACGTGTCTTGACATCCAATGTATCCATGCAAAGTTTGGTGAAGATCTGAGTATGTAGTTTTTGACCTTATCTGGAACCTCCCATCTGAAAATTTGAAAATTCTTAAAAAATTCGACCAAAATCTTGATGTCTCCAATCTTTTGTTTTGTACGTTTTTTCCACGTGTCTTGACACATAATGTATCCATGCAAAGTTTGGTGAAGATCTGAGTATGTAGTTTTTGACCTTATCTGGAACCTCCCATCTGAAAATTTGAAAATTCCTAAAAAATCCGTGCAAAATCTTGATGACCCCAATCTCTTGTTTTGTACGTTTTTTCCACGTGTCTTGACATCCAATGTATTCCTGCAATGTTTGGTGAAGATCTGAGTATGTAGTTTTTGACCTTATATGGAACCTCCTATCTGAAAATTTGAAAATTCTTAAAAAATTCGACCAAAATCTTGATGTTCCGAATCCTATGTTTTGTATGTTTTTTCCACGTGTCTTGACATCCAATGTATCCATGCAAAGTTTGGTGAAGATCTGAGTATGTAGTTTTTGACCTTATATTGAACCTCCCATCTGAAAATTTGAAAATTCTTAAAAAATTCGTCCAAAATCTTGATGACCCCAATCTCTTGTTTTGTACGTTTTTTCCACGTGTCTTGACATCCAAAGTATCCCTGCAAAGTTTGGTGAAGATCTGACTATGTAGTTTTTGACCTTATATGGAACCTCCTTTCTGAAAATTTGAGAATTCTTAAAAAATTCGTCCAAAATCTTGATGTCTCCAATCTCTTGTTTTGTACGTTTTTTCCACGTGTCTTGACATCCAATGTATCCATGCAAAGTTTGGTGAAGATCTGAGTATGTCGTTTTTGACCTTATCTGGAACCTCCCATCTGAAAATTTGAAAATTCTTAAAAAATTCGTCGAAAATCTTGATGTCTCCAATCTTTTGTTTTGTACGTTTTTTCCACGTGTCTTGACATGCAAAGTATCCCTGCAACGTTTGGTGAAGATCTGAGTATGTAGTTTTTGACCTTATCTGGAACCTCCTATCTGAAAATTTGAAAATTCTTAAAAAATTCGTCGAAAATCTTGATGTCTCCAATCTCTTGTTTTGTACGTTTTTTCCACGTGTCTTGATATCCAATGTATCCCTGCAAAGTTTGGTGAAGATCTGAGTATGTCGTTTTTGACCTTATCTGGAACATCCTTTCTGAAAATTTGAAAATTGTTAAAAAATTCGTCCAAAATCTTGATGTCTCCAATCTCTTTTTTGTACGTTTTTTCCACGTGTCTTGACATCCAATGTATCCCTGCAAAGTTTGGTGAAGATCTGAGTATGTAGTTTTTGACCTTATCTGGAACCTCCCATCTGAAAATTTGAAAATTCTTAAAAAATTCGACCAAAATCTTGATGTCTCCAATCTTTTGTTTTGTACGTTTTTTCCACGTGTCTTGACACATAATGTATCCATGCAAAGTTTGGTGAAGATCTGAGTATGTAGTTTTTGACCTTATATGGAACCTCCTATCTGAAAATTTGAAAATTCTTAAAAAATTCGTCCAAAATCTTGATGTCTCCAATCTCTTGTTTTGTACGTTTTTTCCACGTGTCTTGACATCCAATGTATCCCTGCAAAGTTTGGTGAAGATCTGAGTATGTAGTTTTTGACCTTATCTGGAACCTCCCATCTGAAAATTTGAAAATTCCTAAAAAATCCGTGCAAAATCTTGATGACCCCAATCTCTTGTTTTGTACGTTTTTTCCACGTGTCTTGACATCCAATGTATCCATGCAAAGTTTGGTGAAGATCTGAGTATGTCGTTTTTGACCTTATCTGGAACATCCTTTCTGAAAATTTGAAAATTGTTAAAAAATTCTTCCAAAATCTTGATGTCTCCAATCTCTTTTTTGTACGTTTTTTCCACGTGTCTTGACATCCAATGTATCCCTGCAAAGTTTGGTGAAGATCTGAGTATGTAGTTTTTGACCTTATCTGGAACCTCCCATCTGAAAATTTGAAAATTCTTCAAAAATTCGTCGAAAATCTTGATGTCTCCAATCTCTTGTTTTGTACGTTTTTTCCACGTGTCTCGACCTCCAATGGATCCCTGCAAAGTTTGGTGAAGATCTGAGTATGTCGTTTTTGACCTTATCTGGAACATCCTTTCTGAAAATTTGAAAATTCTTAAAAAATTCGTCCAAAATCTTGATGTCTCCAATCTCTTGTTTTGTACGTTTTTTCCACGTGTCTTGACATCCAATGTATCCCTGCAAAGTTTGGTGAAGATCTGAGTATGTAGTTTTTGACCTTATCTGGAACCTCCTATCTGAAAATTTGAAAATTCTTAAAAAATTCGACCAATATCTTGATGTCTCTAATCTTTTGTTTTGTACGTTTTTTCCACGTGTCTTGACACATAATGTATCCGTGCAAAGTTTGGTGAAGATCTGAGTATGTAGTTTTTGACCTTATATGGAACCTCCTATCTGAAAATTTGAAAATTCTTAAAAAATTCGTCCAAAATCTTGATGTCTCCAATCTCTTGTTTTGTACGTTTTTTCCACGTGTCTTGACATGCAAAGTATCCCTGCAACGTTTGGTGAAGATCTGAGTATGTAGTTTTTGACCTCATCTGGAACCTCCTATCTGAAAATTTGAAAATTCTTCAAAAATTCGTCGAAAATCTTGATTACCCCAATCTCTTGTTTTGTACTTTTTTTCCACGTGTCTCGACCTCCAATGTATCCCTGCAAAGTTTGGTGAAGATCTGAGTATGTAGTTTTTGACCTTATATGGAACCTCCTATCTGAAAATTTGAAAATTCTTAAAAAATTCGTCCAAAATCTTGATGTCACCAATCCTATGTTTTGTATGTTTTTTCCACGTGTCTTGACATCCAATGTATCCATGCAAAGTTTGGTGAAGATCTGAGTATGTCGTTTTTGACCTTATCTGGAACCTCCCATCTGAAAATTTGAAAATTCTTAAAAAATTCGTCGAAAATCTTGATGACCCCAATCTCTTGTTTTGTACGTTTTTTCCACGTGTCTTGACATCCAATGTATCCATGCAAAGTTTGGTGAAGATCTGAGTATGTCGTTTTTGACCTTATCTGGAACATCCTTTCTGAAAATTTGAAAATTGTTAAAAAATTCGTCCAAAATCTTGATGTCTCCAATCTCTTGTTTTGTACGTTTTTTCCACGTGTCTTGACACATAATGTATCCATGCAAAGTTTGGTGAAGATCTGAGTATGTAGTTTTTGACCTTATATGGAACCTCCTATCTGAAAATTTGAAAATTCTTAAAAAATTCGTCCAAAATCTTGATGACCCCAATCTCTTGTTTTGTACGTTTTTTCCACGTGTCTTGACACATAATGTATCCATGCAAAGTTTGGTGAAGATCTGAGTATGTAGTTTTTGACCTTATATGGAACCTCCTATCTGAAAATTTGAAAATTCTTAAAAAATTCGTCCAAAATCTTGATGTCTCCAATCTCTTGTTTTGTACGTTTTTTCCACGTGTCTTGACATCCAATGTATCCCTGCAAAGTTTGGTGAAGATCTGAGTATGTAGTTTTTGACCTTATCTGGAACCTCCCATCTGAAAATTTGAAAATTCCTAAAAAATCCGTGCAAAATCTTGATGACCCCAATCTCTTGTTTTGTACGTTTTTTCCACGTGTCTTGACATCCAATGTATCCATGCAAAGTTTGGTGAAGATCTGAGTATGTCGTTTTTGACCTTATCTGGAACATCCTTTCTGAAAATTTGAAAATTGTTAAAAAATTCGTCCAAAATTTTGATGTCTCCAATCTCTTGTTTTGTACGTTTTTTCCACGTGTCTTGACATCCAATGTATTCCTGCAATGTTTGGTGAAGATCTGAGTATGTAGTTTTTGACCTTATATGGAACCTCCTATCTGAAAATTTGAAAATTCTTAAAAAATTCGACCAAAATCTTGATGTTCCGAATCCTATGTTTTGTATGTTTTTTCCACGTGTCTTGACATCCAATGTATCCATGCAAAGTTTGGTGAAGATCTGAGTATGTAGTTTTTGACCTTATATTGAACCTCCCATCTGAAAATTTGAAAATTGTTAAAAAATTCGTCCAAAATCTTGATGTCTCCAATCTCTTTTTTGTACGTTTTTTCCACGTGTCTTGACATCCAATGTATCCATGCAAAGTTTGGTGAAGATCTGAGTATGTAGTTTTTGACCTTATCTGGAACCTCCCATCTGAAAATTTGAAAATTCTTAAAAAATTCGACCAAAATCTTGATGTCTCCAATCTTTTGTTTTGTACGTTTTTTCCACGTGTCTTGACACATAATGTATCCATGCAAAGTTTGGTGAAGATCTGAGTATGTAGTTTTTGACCTTATATGAAACCTCCTATCTGAAAATTTGAAAATTCTTAAAAAATTCGTCCAAAATCTTGATGTCTCCAATCTCTTGTTTTGTACGTTTTTTCCACGTGTCTTGACATCCAATGTATCCCTGCAAAGTTTGGTGAAGATCTGAGTATGTAGTTTTTGACCTTATCTGGAACCTCCCATCTGAAAATTTGAAAATTCCTAAAAAATCCGTGCAAAATCTTGATGACCCCAATCTCTTGTTTTGTACGTTTTTTCCACGTGTCTTGACATCCAATGTATTCCTGCAATGTTTGGTGAAGATCTGAGTATGTAGTTTTTGACCTTATATGGAACCTCCTATCTGAAAATTTGAAAATTCTTAAAAAATTCGACCAAAATCTT
Source organism: Lepisma saccharinum (assembly GCF_977018435.1). NCBI lineage: Eukaryota > Metazoa > Arthropoda > Insecta > Zygentoma > Lepismatidae > Lepisma > Lepisma saccharinum. Next base: position 25,336 of record NW_028143368.1, read on the forward strand.
GATGTTCCGAATCCTATGTTTTGTATGTTTTTTCCACGTGTCTTGACATCCAATGTATCCATGCAAAGTTTGGTGAAGATCTGAGTATGTAGTTTTTGACCTTATATTGAACCTCCCATCTGAAAATTTGAAAATTCTTAAAAAATTCGTCCAAAATCTTGATGACCCCAACCTCTTGTTTTGTACGTTTTTTCCACGTGTCTTGACATCCAAAGTATCCCTGCAAAGTTTGGTGAAGATCTGACTATGTAGTTTTTGACCTTATATGGAACCTCCTTTCTGAAAATTTGAGAATTCTTAAAAAATTCGTCCAAAATCTTGATGTCTCCAATCTCTTGTTTTGTACGTTTTTTCCACGTGTCTTGACATCCAATGTATCCATGCAAAGTTTGGTGAAGATCTGAGTATGTCGTTTTTGACCTTATCTGGAACCTCCCATCTGAAAATTTGAAAATTCTTAAAAAATTCGTCGAAAATCTTGATGTCTCCAATCTTTTGTTTTGTACGTTTTTTCCACGTGTCTTGACATGCAAAGTATCCCTGCAACGTTTGGTGAAGATCTGAGTATGTAGTTTTTGACCTTATCTGGAACCTCCTATCTGAAAATTTGAAAATTCTTAAAAAATTCGTCGAAAATCTTGATGTCTCCAATCTCTTGTTTTGTACGTTTTTTCCACGTGTCTTGATATCCAATGTATCCCTGCAAAGTTTGGTGAAGATCTGAGTATGTCGTTTTTGACCTTATCTGGAACATCCTTTCTGAAAATTTGAAAATTGTTAAAAAATTCGTCCAAAATCTTGATGTCTCCAATCTCTTTTTTGTACGTTTTTTCCACGTGTCTTGACATCCAATGTATCCCTGCAAAGTTTGGTGAAGATCTGAGTATGTAGTTTTTGACCTTATCTGGAACCTCCCATCTGAAAATTTGAAAATTCTTAAAAAATTCGACCAAAATCTTGATGTCTCCAATCTTTTGTTTTGTACGTTTTTTCCACGTGTCTTGACACATAATGTATCCATGCAAAGTTTGGTGAAGATCTGAGTATGTAGTTTTTGACCTTATATGGAACCTCCTATCTGAAAATTTGAAAATTCTTAAAAAATTCGTCCAAAATCTTGATGTCTCCAATCTCTTGTTTTGTACGTTTTTTCCACGTGTCTTGACATCCAATGTATCCCTGCAAAGTTTGGTGAAGATCTGAGTATGTAGTTTTTGACCTTATCTGGAACCTCCCATCTGAAAATTTGAAAATTCCTAAAAAATCCGTGCAAAATCTTGATGACCCCAATCTCTTGTTTTGTACGTTTTTTCCACGTGTCTTGACATCCAATGTATCCATGCAAAGTTTGGTGAAGATCTGAGTATGTCGTTTTTGACCTTATCTGGAACATCCTTTCTGAAAATTTGAAAATTGTTAAAAAATTCTTCCAAAATCTTGATGTCTCCAATCTCTTTTTTGTACGTTTTTTCCACGTGTCTTGACATCCAATGTATCCCTGCAAAGTTTGGTGAAGATCTGAGTATGTAGTTTTTGACCTTATCTGGAACCTCCCATCTGAAAATTTGAAAATTCTTCAAAAATTCGTCGAAAATCTTGATGTCTCCAATCTCTTGTTTTGTACGTTTTTTCCACGTGTCTCGACCTCCAATGGATCCCTGCAAAGTTTGGTGAAGATCTGAGTATGTCGTTTTTGACCTTATCTGGAACATCCTTTCTGAAAATTTGAAAATTCTTAAAAAATTCGTCCAAAATCTTGATGTCTCCAATCTCTTGTTTTGTACGTTTTTTCCACGTGTCTTGACATCCAATGTATCCCTGCAAAGTTTGGTGAAGATCTGAGTATGTAGTTTTTGACCTTATCTGGAACCTCCTATCTGAAAATTTGAAAATTCTTAAAAAATTCGACCAATATCTTGATGTCTCTAATCTTTTGTTTTGTACGTTTTTTCCACGTGTCTTGACACATAATGTATCCGTGCAAAGTTTGGTGAAGATCTGAGTATGTAGTTTTTGACCTTATATGGAACCTCCTATCTGAAAATTTGAAAATTCTTAAAAAATTCGTCCAAAATCTTGATGTCTCCAATCTCTTGTTTTGTACGTTTTTTCCACGTGTCTTGACATGCAAAGTATCCATGCAACGTTTGGTGAAGATCTGAGTATGTAGTTTTTGACCTCATCTGGAACCTCCTATCTGAAAATTTGAAAATTCTTCAAAAATTCGTCGAAAATCTTGATTACCCCAATCTCTTGTTTTGTACTTTTTTTCCACGTGTCTCGACCTCCAATGTATCCCTGCAAAGTTTGGTGAAGATCTGAGTATGTAGTTTTTGACCTTATATGGAACCTCCTATCTGAAAATTTGAAAATTCTTAAAAAATTCGTCCAAAATCTTGATGTCACCAATCCTATGTTTTGTATGTTTTTTCCACGTGTCTTGACATCCAATGTATCCATGCAAAGTTTGGTGAAGATCTGAGTATGTAGTTTTTGACCTTATCTGGAACCTCCCATCTGAAAATTTGAAAATTCCTAAAAAATCCGTGCAAAATCTTGATGACCCCAATCTCTTGTTTTGTACGTTTTTTCCACGTGTCTTGACATCCAATGTATCCATGCAAAGTTTGGTGAAGATCTGAGTATGTCGTTTTTGACCTTATCTGGAACATCCTTTCTGAAAATTTGAAAATTGTTAAAAAATTCGTCCAAAATTTTGATGTCTCCAATCTCTTGTTTTGTACGTTTTTTCCACGTGTCTTGACATCCAATGTATTCCTGCAATGTTTGGTGAAGATCTGAGTATGTAGTTTTTGACCTTATATGGAACCTCCTATCTGAAAATTTGAAAATTCTTAAAAAATTCGACCAAAATCTTGATGTTCCGAATCCTATGTTTTGTATGTTTTTTCCACGTGTCTTGACATCCAATGTATCCATGCAAAGTTTGGTGAAGATCTGAGTATGTAGTTTTTGACCTTATATTGAACCTCCCATCTGAAAATTTGAAAATTGTTAAAAAATTCGTCCAAAATCTTGATGTCTCCAATCTCTTTTTTGTACGTTTTTTCCACGTGTCTTGACATCCAATGTATCCATGCAAAGTTTGGTGAAGATCTGAGTATGTAGTTTTTGACCTTATCTGGAACCTCCCATCTGAAAATTTGAAAATTCTTAAAAAATTCGACCAAAATCTTGATGTCTCCAATCTTTTGTTTTGTACGTTTTTTCCACGTGTCTTGACACATAATGTATCCATGCAAAGTTTGGTGAAGATCTGAGTATGTAGTTTTTGACCTTATATGGAACCTCCTATCTGAAAATTTGAAAATTCTTAAAAAATTCGTCCAAAATCTTGATGTCTCCAATCTCTTGTTTTGTACGTTTTTTCCACGTGTCTTGACATCCAATGTATCCCTGCAAAGTTTGGTGAAGATCTGAGTATGTAGTTTTTGACCTTATCTGGAACCTCCCATCTGAAAATTTGAAAATTCCTAAAAAATCCGTGTAAAATCTTGATGACCCCAATCTCTTGTTTTGTACGTTTTTTCCACGTGTCTTGACATCCAATGTATCCATGCAAAGTTTGGTGAAGATCTGAGTATGTCGTTTTTGACCTTATCTGGAACATCCTTTCTGAAAATTTGAAAATTGTTAAAAAATTCGTCCAAAATCTTGATGTCTCCAATCTCTTTTTTGTACGTTTTTTCCACGTGTCTTGACATCCAATGTATCCCTGCAAAGTTTGGTGAAGATCTGAGTATGTAGTTTTTGACCTTATCTGGAACCTCCCATCTGAAAATTTGAAAATTCTTCAAAAATTCGTCGAAAATCTTGATGTCTCCAATCTCTTGTTTTGTACGTTTTTTCCACGTGTCTCGACCTCCAATGGATCCCTGCAAAGTTTGGTGAAGATCTGAGTATGTCGTTTTTGACCTTATCTGGAACATCCTTTCTGAAAATTTGAAAATTCTTAAAAAATTCGTCCAAAATCTTGATGTCTCCAATCTCTTGTTTTGTACGTTTTTTCCACGTGTCTTGACATCCAATGTATCCCTGCAAAGTTTGGTGAAGATCTGAGTATGTAGTTTTTGACCTTATCTGGAACCTCCCATCTGAAAATTTGAAAATTCTTAAAAAATTCGACCAATATCTTGATGTCTCCAATCTTTTGTTTTGTACGTTTTTTCCACGTGTCTTGACACATAATGTATCCATGCAATGTTTGGTGAAGATCTGAGTATGTAGTTTTTGACCTTATATGGAACCTCCTATCTGAAAATTTGAAAATTCTTAAAAAATTCGAATAAAATCTTGATGTTCCGAATCCTATGTTTTGTATGTTTTTTCCACGTGTCTTGACATCCAATGTATCCATGCAAAGTTTGGTGAAGATCTGAGTATGTAGTTTTTGACCTTATATTGAACCTCCCTTCTGAAAATTTGAAAATTCTTAAAAAATTCGTCCAAAATCTTGATGACCCCAATCTCTTGTTTTGTACGTTTTTTCCACGTGTCTTGACATCCAAAGTATCCCTGCAAAGTTTGGTGAAGATCTGACTATGTAGTTTTTGACCTTATATGGAACCTCCTTTCTGAAAATTTGAGAATTCTTAAAAAATTCGTCCAAAATCTTGATGTCTCCAATCTCTTGTTTTGTACGTTTTTTCCACGTGTCTTGACATCCAATGTATCCATTCAAAGTTTGGTGAAGATCTGAGTATGTCGTTTTTGACCTTATCTGGAACCTCCCATCTGAAAATTTGAAAATTCTTAAAAAATTCGTCGAAAATCTTGATGTCTCCAATCTTTTGTTTTGTACGTTTTTTCCACGTGTCTTGACATGCAAAGTATCCCTGCAACGTTTGGTGAAGATCTGAGTATGTAGTTTTTGACCATATCTGGAACCTATCTGAAAATTTGAAAATTCTTAAAAAATTCGTCGAAAATCTTGATGTCTCCAATCTCTTGTTTTGTACGTTTTTTCCACGTGTCTTGATATCCAATGTATCCCTGCAAAGTTTGGTGAAGATCAGAGTATGTCGTTTTTGACCTTATCTGGAACATCCTATCTGAAAATTTGAAAATTGTTAAAAAATTCGTCCAAAATCTTGATGTCTCCAATCTCTTTTTTGTACGTTTTTTCCACGTGTCTTGACATCCAATGTATCCCTGCAAAGTTTGGTGAAGATCTGAGTATGTAGTTTTTGACCTTATCTGGAACCTCCCATCTGAAAATTTGAAAATTCTTAAAAAATTCGACCAAAATCTTGATGTCTCCAATCTTTTGTTTTGTACGTTTTTTCCACGTGTCTTGACACATAATGTATCCATGCAAAGTTTGGTGAAGATCTGAGTATGTAGTTTTTGACCTTATATGGAACCTCCTATCTGAAAATTTGAAAATTCTTAAAAAATTCGTCCAAAATCTTGATGTCTCCAATCTCTTGTTTTGTACGTTTTTTCCACGTGTCTTGACATCCAATGTATCCCTGCAAAGTTTGGTGAAGATCTGAGTATGTAGTTTTTGACCTTATCTGGAACCTCCCATCTGAAAATTTGAAAATTCCTAAAAAATCCGTGCAAAATCTTGATGACCCCAATCTCTTGTTTTGTACGTTTTTTCCACGTGTCTTGACATCCAATGTATCCATGCAAAGTTTGGTGAAGATCTGAGTATGTCGTTTTTGACCTTATCTGGAACATCCTTTCTGAAAATTTGAAAATTGTTAAAAAATTCGTCCAAAATCTTGATGTCTCCAATCTCTTTTTTGTACGTTTTTTCCACGTGTCTTGACATCCAATGTATCCCTGCAAAGTTTGGTGAAGATCTGAGTATGTAGTTTTTGACCTTATCTGGAACCTCCCATCTGAAAATTTGAAAATTCTTCAAAAATTCGTCGAAAATCTTGATGTCTCCAATCTCTTGTTTTGTACGTTTTTTCCACGTGTCTCGACCTCCAATGGATCCCTGCAAAGTTTGGTGAAGATCTGAGTATGTCGTTTTTGACCTTATCTGGAACATCCTTTCTGAAAATTTGAAAATTCTTAAAAAATTCGTCCAAAATCTTGATGTCTAAAATCTCTTGTTTTGTACGTTTTTTCCACGTGTCTTGACATCCAATGTATCCCTGCAAAGTTTGGTGAAGATCTGAGTATGTAGTTTTTGACCTTATCTGGAACCTCCCATCTGAAAATTTGAAAATTCTTAAAAAATTCGACCAATATCTTGATGTCTCCAATCTTTTGTTTTGTACGTTTTTTCCACGTGTCTTGACACATAATGTATCCATGCAAAGTTTGGTGAAGATCTGAGTATGTAGTTTTTGACCTTATATGGAACCTCCTATCTGAAAATTTGAAAATTCTTAAAAAATTCGTCCAAAATCTTGATGTCTCCAATCTCTTGTTTTGTACGTTTTTTCCACGTGTCTTGACATGCAAAGTATCCCTGCAACGTTTGGTGAAGATCTGAGTATGTAGTTTTTGACCTTATCTGGAACCTCCTATCTGAAAATTTGAAAATTCTTCAAAAATTCGTCGAAAATCTTGATTACCCCAATCTCTTGTTTTGTACTTTTTTTCCACGTGTCTTGACATGCAAAGTATTCCTGCAAAGTTTGGTGAAGATCTGAGTATGTAGTTTTTGACCTCATCTGGAACCTCCTATCTGAAAATTTGAAAATTCTTAAAAAATTCGTCCAAAATTTTGATGTCTCCAATCTCTTGTTTTGTACGTTTTTTCCACGTGTCTTGACATCCAATGTATCCCTGCAATGTTTGGTGAAGATCTGAGTATGTAGTTTTTGACCTTATCTGGAACCTCCCATCTGAAAATTTGAAAATTCCTAAAAAATCCGTCCAAAATCTTGATGACCCCAATCTCTTGTTTTGTACGTTTTTTCCACGTGTCTTGACATCCAATGTATCCCTGCAAAGTTTGGTGAAGATCTGAGTATGTAGTTTTTGACCTTATCTGGAACCTCCCATCTGAAAATTTGAAAATTCTTCAAAAATTCGTCGAAAATCTTGATGTCTCCAATCTCTTGTTTTGTACGTTTTTCCACGTGTCTCGACCTCCAATGGATCCCTGCAAAGTTTGGTGAAGATCTGAGTATGTCGTTTTTGACCTTATCTGGAACCTCCCATCTGAAAATTTGAAAATTCCTAAAAAATCCGTCCAAAATCTTGATGACCCCAATCTCTTTTTTGTACGTTTTTTCCACGTGTCTTGACATCCAAAGTATCCCTGCAAAGTTTGGTGAAGATCTGAGTATGTAGTTTTTGACCTTATCTGGAACCTCCCATCTGAAAATTTGAAAATTCTTCAAAAATTCGTCGAAAATCTTGATGTCTCCAATCTCTTGTTTTGTACGTTTTTTCCACGTGTCTCGACCTCCAATGGATCCCTGCAAAGTTTGGTGAAGATCTGAGTATGTCGTTTTTGACCTTATCTGGAACATCCTTTCTGAAAATTTGAAAATTCTTAAAAAATTCGTCCAAAATCTTGATGTCTCCAATCTCTTGTTTTGTACGTTTTTTCCACGTGTCTTGACATCCAATGTATCCCTGCAAAGTTTGGTGAAGATCTGAGTATGTAGTTTTTGACCTTATCTGGAACCTCCCATCTGAAAATTTGAAAATTCTTAAAAAATTCGACCAATATCTTGATGTCTCCAATCTTTTGTTTTGTACGTTTTTTCCACGTGTCTTGACACATAATGTATCCATGCAAAGTTTGGTGAAGATCTGAGTATGTAGTTTTTGACCTTATATGGAACCTCCTATCTGAAAATTTGAAATTCTTAAAAAATTCGTCCAAAATCTTGATGTCTCCAATCTCTTGTTTTGTACGTTTTTTCCACGTGTCTTGACATGCAAAGTATCCCTGCAACGTTTGGTGAAGATCTGAGTATGTAGTTTTTGACCTTATCTGGAACCTCCTATCTGAAAATTTGAAAATTCTTCAAAAATTCGTCGAAAATCTTGATTACCCCAATCTCTTGTTTTGTACTTTTTTCCACGTGTCTTGACATGCAAAGTATTCCTGCAAAGTTTGGTGAAGATCTGAGTATGTAGTTTTTGACCTCATCTGGAACCTCCTATCTGAAAATTTGAAAATTCTTAAAAAATTCGTCCAAAATTTTGATGTCTCCAATCTCTTGTTTTGTACGTTTTTTCCACGTGTCTTGACATCCAATGTATCCCTGCAATGTTTGGTGAAGATCTGAGTATGTAGTTTTTGACCTTATCTGGAACCTCCCATCTGAAAATTTGAAAATTCCTAAAAAATCCGTCCAAAATCTTGATGACCCCAATCTCTTGTTTTGTACGTTTTTTCCACGTGTCTTGACATCCAATGTATCCCTGCAAAGTTTGGTGAAGATCTGAGTATGTAGTTTTTGACCTTATATGGAACCTCCTATCTGAAAATTTGAAAATTCTTAAAAAATTCGTCCAAAATCTTGATGTCACCAATCCTATGTTTTGTATGTTTTTTCCACGTGTCTTGACATCCAATGTATCCATGCAAAGTTTGGTGAAGATCTGAGTATGTCGTTTTTGACCTTATCTGGAACCTCCCATCTGAAAATTTGAAAATTCTTAAAAAATTCGTCGAAAATCTTGATGTCTCCGATCTCTTGTTTTGTACGTTTTTTCCACGTGTCTTGACATGCAAAGTATTCCTGCAAAGTTTGGTGAAGATCTGAGTATGTAGTTTTTGACCTCATCTGGAACCTCCTATCTGAAAATTTGAAAATTCTTAAAAAATTCGTCCAAAATTTTGATGTCTCCAATCTCTTGTTTTGTACGTTTTTTCCACGTGTCTTGACATCCAATGTATCCCTGCAATGTTTGGTGAAGATCTGAGTATTTAGTTTTTGACCTTATCTGGAACCTCCCATCTGAAAATTTGAAAATTCCTAAAAAATCCGTCCAAAATCTTGATGACCCCAATCTCTTGTTTTGTACGTTTTTTCCACGTGTCTTGACATCCAATGTATCCCTGCAAAGTTTGGTGAAGATCTGAGTATGTAGTTTTTGACCTTATCTGGAACCTCCTATCTGAAAATTTGAAAATTCTTAAAAAATTCGTCCAAAATCTTGATGTCTCCAATCTCTTGTTTTGTACGTTTTTTCCACGTGTCTTGACATCCAATGTATCCCTGCAAAGTTTGGTGAAGATCTGAGTATGTAGTTTTTGACCTTATATTGAACCTCCCATCTGAAAATTTGAAAATTCTTAAAAAATTCGTCCAAAATCTTGATGTCTCCAATCTCTTGTTTTGTACGTTTTTTCCACGTGTCTTGATATCCAATGTATCCCTGCAAAGTTTGGTGAAGATCTGAGTATGTAGTTTTTGACCTTATATGGAACCTCCTATCTGAAAATTTGAAAATTCTTAAAAAATTCGTCCAAAATTTTGATGTCTCCAATCTCTTGTTTTGTACGTTTTTTCCACGTGTCTCGACCTCCAATGGATCCCTGCAAAGTTTGGTGAAGATCTGAGTATGTCGTTTTTGACCTTATCTGGAACATCCTTTCTGAAAATTTGAAAATTCTTAAAAAATTCGTCCAAAATCTTGATGTCTAAAATCTCTTGTTTTGTACGTTTTTTCCACGTGTCTTGACATCCAATGTATCCCTGCAAAGTTTGGTGAAGATCTGAGTATGTAGTTTTTGACCTTATCTGGAACCTCCCATCTGAAAATTTGAAAATTCTTAAAAAATTCGACCAATATCTTGATGTCTCCAATCTTTTGTTTTGTACGTTTTTTCCACGTGTCTTGACACATAATGTATCCATGCAAAGTTTGGTGAAGATCTGAGTATGTAGTTTTTGACCTTATATGGAACCTCCTATCTGAAAATTTGAAAATTCTTAAAAAATTCGTCCAAAATCTTGATGTCTCCAATCTCTTGTTTTGTACGTTTTTTCCACGTGTCTTGACATGCAAAGTATCCCTGCAACGTTTGGTGAAGATCTGAGTATGTAGTTTTTGACCTTATCTGGAACCTCCTATCTGAAAATTTGAAAATTCTTCAAAAATTCGTCGAAAATCTTGATTACCCCAATCTCTTGTTTTGTACTTTTTTTCCACGTGTCTTGACATGCAAAGTATTCCTGCAAAGTTTGGTGAAGATCTGAGTATGTAGTTTTTGACCTCATCTGGAACCTCCTATCTGAAAATTTGAAAATTCTTAAAAAATTCGTCCAAAATTTTGATGTCTCCAATCTCTTGTTTTGTACGTTTTTTCCACGTGTCTTGACATCCAATGTATCCCTGCAATGTTTGGTGAAGATCTGAGTATGTAGTTTTTGACCTTATCTGGAACCTCCCATCTGAAAATTTGAAAATTCCTAAAAAATCCGTCCAAAATCTTGATGACCCCAATCTCTTGTTTTGTACGTTTTTTCCACGTGTCTTGACATCCAATGTATCCCTGCAAAGTTTGGTGAAGATCTGAGTATGTAGTTTTTGACCTTATCTGGAACCTCCCATCTGAAAATTTGAAAATTCTTCAAAAATTCGTCGAAAATCTTGATGTCTCCAATCTCTTGTTTTGTACGTTTTTTCCACGTGTCTCGACCTCCAATGGATCCCTGCAAAGTTTGGTGAAGATCTGAGTATGTCGTTTTTGACCTTATCTGGAACCTCCCATCTGAAAATTTGAAAATTCCTAAAAAATCCGTCCAAAATCTTGATGACCCCAATCTCTTTTTTGTACGTTTTTTCCACGTGTCTTGACATCCAAAGTATCCCTGCAAAGTTTGGTGAAGATCTGAGTATGTAGTTTTTGACCTTATCTGGAACCTCCCATCTGAAAATTTGAAAATTCTTCAAAAATTCGTCGAAAATCTTGATGTCTCCAATCTCTTGTTTTGTACGTTTTTTCCACGTGTCTCGACCTCCAATGGATCCCTGCAAAGTTTGGTGAAGATCTGAGTATGTCGTTTTTGACCTTATCTGGAACATCCTTTCTGAAAATTTGAAAATTCTTAAAAAATTCGTCCAAAATCTTGATGTCTCCAATCTCTTGTTTTGTACGTTTTTTCCACGTGTCTTGACATCCAATGTATCCCTGCAAAGTTTGGTGAAGATCTGAGTATGTAGTTTTTGACCTTATCTGGAACCTCCCATCTGAAAATTTGAAAATTCTTAAAAAATTCGACCAATATCTTGATGTCTCCAATCTTTTGTTTTGTACGTTTTTTCCACGTGTCTTGACACATAATGTATCCATGCAAAGTTTGGTGAAGATCTGAGTATGTAGTTTTTGACCTTATATGGAACCTCCTATCTGAAAATTTGAAATTCTTAAAAAATTCGTCCAAAATCTTGATGTCTCCAATCTCTTGTTTTGTACGTTTTTTCCACGTGTCTTGACATGCAAAGTATCCCTGCAACGTTTGGTGAAGATCTGAGTATGTAGTTTTTGACCTTATCTGGAACCTCCTATCTGAAAATTTGAAAATTCTTCAAAAATTCGTCGAAAATCTTGATTACCCCAATCTCTTGTTTTGTACTTTTTTTCCACGTGTCTTGACATGCAAAGTATTCCTGCAAAGTTTGGTGAAGATCTGAGTATGTAGTTTTTGACCTCATCCGGAACCTCCTATCTGAAAATTTGAAAATTCTTAAAAAATTCGTCCAAAATTTTGATGTCTCCAATCTCTTGTTTTGTACGTTTTTTCCACGTGTCTTGACATCCAATGTATCCCTGCAATGTTTGGTGAAGATCTGAGTATGTAGTTTTTGACCTTATCTGGAACCTCCCATCTGAAAATTTGAAAATTCCTAAAAAATCCGTCCAAAAGCTTGATGACCCCAATCTCTTGTTTTGTACGTTTTTTCCACGTGTCTTGACATCCAATGTATCCCTGCAAAGTTTGGTGAAGATCTGAGTATGTAGTTTTTGACCTTATATGGAACCTCCTATCTGAAAATTTGAAAATTCTTAAAAAATTCGTCCAAAATCTTGATGTCACCAATCCTATGTTTTGTATGTTTTTTCCACGTGTCTTGACATCCAATGTATCCATGCAAAGTTTGGTGAAGATCTGAGTATGTCGTTTTTGACCTTATCTGGAACCTCCCATCTGAAAATTTGAAAATTCTTAAAAAATTCGTCGAAAATCTTGATGTCTCCGATCTCTTGTTTTGTACGTTTTTTCCACGTGTCTTGACATGCAAAGTATTCCTGCAAAGTTTGGTGAAGATCTGAGTATGTAGTTTTTGACCTCATCTGGAACCTCCTATCTGAAAATTTGAAAATTCTTAAAAAATTCGTCCAAAATTTTGATGTCTCCAATCTCTTGTTTTGTACGTTTTTTCCACGTGTCTTGACATCCAATGTATCCCTGCAATGTTTGGTGAAGATCTGAGTATTTAGTTTTTGACCTTATCTGGAACCTCCCATCTGAAAATTTGAAAATTCCTAAAAAATCCGTCCAAAATCTTGATGACCCCAATCTCTTGTTTTGTACGTTTTTTCCACGTGTCTTGACATCCAATGTATCCCTGCAAAGTTTGGTGAAGATCTGAGTATGTAGTTTTTGACCTTATCTGGAACCTCCTATCTGAAAATTTGAAAATTCTTAAAAAATTCGTCCAAAATCTTGATGTCTCCAATCTCTTGTTTTGTACGTTTTTTCCACGTGTCTTGACATCCAATGTATCCCTGCAAAGTTTGGTGAAGATCTGAGTATGTAGTTTTTGACCTTATATTGAACCTCCCATCTGAAAATTTGAAAATTCTTAAAAAATTCGTCCAAAATCTTGATGTCTCCAATCTCTTGTTTTGTACGTTTTTTCCACGTGTCTTGATATCCAATGTATCCCTGCAAAGTTTGGTGAAGATCTGAGTATGTAGTTTTTGACCTTATATGGAACCTCCTATCTGAAAATTTGAAAATTCTTAAAAAATTCGTCCAAAATTTTGATGTCTCCAATCTCTTGTTTTGTACGTTTTTTCCACGTGTCTTGACACATAATGTATCCATGCAAAGTTTGGTGAAGATCTGAGTATGTAGTTTTTGACCTTATATGGAACCTCCTATCTGAAAATTTGAAAATTCTTAAAAAATTTGTCCAAAATCTTGATGTCTCCAATCTCTTGTTTTGTACGTTTTTTCCACGTGTCTTGACATCCAATGTATACCTGCAAAGTTTGGTGAAGATCTGAGTATGTAGTTTTTGACCTTATCTGGAACCTCCCATCTGAAAATTTGAAAATTCCTAAAAAATCCGTGCAAAATCTTGATGACCCCAATCTCTTGTTTTGTACGTTTTTTCCACGTGTCTTGACATCCAATGTATCCATGCAAAGTTTGGTGAAGATCTGAGTATGTCGTTTTTGACCTTATCTGGAACATCCTTTCTGAAAATTTGAAAATTGTTAAAAAATTCGTCCAAAATTTTGATGTCTCCAATCTCTTGTTTTGTACGTTTTTTCCACGTGTCTTGACATCCAATGTATTCCTGCAATGTATGGTGAAGATCTGAGTATGTAGTTTTTGACCTTATATGGAACCTCCTATCTGAAAATTTGAAAATTCTTAAAAAATTCGACCAAAATCTTGATGTTCCGAATCCTATGTTTTGTATGTTTTTTCCACGTGTCTTGACATCCAATGTATCCATGCAAAGTTTGGTGAAGATCTGAGTATGTAGTTTTTGACCTTATATTGAACCTCCCATCTGAAAATTTGAAAATTGTTAAAAAATTCGTCCAAAATCTTGATGTCTCCAATCTCTTTTTTGTACGTTTTTTCCACGTGTCTTGACATCCAATGTATCCCTGCAAAGTTTGGTGAAGATCTGAGTATGTAGTTTTTGACCTTATCTGGAACCTCCCATCTGAAAATTTGAAAATTCTTAAAAAATTCGACCAAAATCTTGATGTCTCCAATCTTTTGTTTTGTACGTTTTTTCCACGTGTCTTGACACATAATGTATCCATGCAAAGTTTGGTGAAGATCTGAGTATGTAGTTTTTGACCTTATATGGAACCTCCTATCTGAAAATTTGAAAATTCTTAAAAAATTCGTCCAAAATCTTGATATCTCCAATCTCTTGTTTTGTACGTTTTTTCCACGTGTCTTGACATCCAATGTATCCCTGCAAAGTTTGGTGAAGATCTGAGTATGTAGTTTTTGACCTTATCTGGAACCTCCCATCTGAAAATTTGAAAATTCCTAAAAAATCCGTGCAAAATCTTGATGACCCCAATCTCTTGTTTTGTACGTTTTTTCCACGTGTCTTGACATCCAATGTATTCCTGCAATGTTTGGTGAAGATCTGAGTATGTAGTTTTTGACCTTATATGGAACCTCCTATCTGAAAATTTGAAAATTCTTAAAAAATTCGACCAAAATCTTGATGTTCCGAATCCTATGTTTTGTATGTTTTTTCCACGTGTCTTGACATCCAATGTATCCATGCAAAGTTTGGTGAAGATCTGAGTATGTCGTTTTTGACCTTATCTGGAACCTCCTTTCTGAAAATTTGAGAATTCTTAAAAAATTCGTCCAAAATCTTGATGTCTCCAATCTCTTGTTTTGTACGTTTTTTCCACGTGTCTTGACATCCAATGTACCCACGCAAAGTTTGGTGAAGATCTGAGTATGTCGTTTTTGACCTTATCTGGAACCTCCCATCTGAGAATTTGAAAATTCTTAAAAAATTCGTCGAAAATCTTGATGTCTCCAATCTTTTGTTTTGTACGTTTTTTCCACGTGTCTTGACATGCAAAGTATCCCTGCAACGTTTGGTGAAGATCTGAGTATGTAGTTTTTGACCTTATCTGGAACCTCATATCTGAAAATTTGAAAATTCTTAAAAAATTCGTCGAAAATCTTGATGTCTCCAATCTCTTGTTTTGTACGTTTTTTCCACGTGTCTTGATATCCAATGTATCCCTGCAAAGTTTGGTGAAGATCTGAGTATGTCGTTTTTGACCTTATCTGGAACATCCTTTCTGAAAATTTGAAAATTGTTAAAAAATTCGTCCAAAATCTTGATGTCTCCAATCTCTTTTTTGTACGTTTTTTCCACGTGTCTTGACATCCAATGTATCCCTGCAAAGTTTGGTGAAGATCTGAGTATGTAGTTTTTGACCTTATCTGGAACCTCCCATCTGAAAATTTGAAAATTCTTAAAAAATTCGAACAAAATCTTCATGTCTCCAATCTTTTGTTTTGTACGTTTTTTCCACGTGTCTTGACACATAATGTATCCATGCAAAGTTTGGTGAAGATCTGAGTATGTAGTTTTTGACCTTATATGGAACCTCCTATCTGAAAATTTGAAAATTCTTAAAAAATTCGTCCAAAATCTTGATGTCTCCAATCTCTTGTTTTGTACGTTTTTTCCACGTGTCTTGACATCCAATGTATCCCTGCAAAGTTTGGTGAAGATCTGAGTATGTAGTTTTTGACCTTATCTGGAACCTCCCATCTGAAAATTTGAAAATTCCTAAAAAATCCGTGCAAAATCTTGATGACCCCAATCTCTTGTTTTGTACGATTTTTCCACGTGTCTTGACATCCAATGTATCCATGCAAAGTTTGGTGAAGATCTGAGTATGTCGTTTTTGACCTTATCTGGAACATCCTTTCTGAAAATTTGAAAATTATTAAAAAATTCGTCCAAAATCTTGATGTCTCCAATCTCTTTTTTGTACGTTTTTTCCACGTGTCTTGACATCCAATGTATCCCTGCAAAGTTTGGTGAAGATCTGAGTATGTAGTTTTTGACCTTATCTGGAACCTCCCATCTGAAAATTTGAAAATTCTTCAAAAATTCGTCGAAAATCTTGATGTCTCCAATCTCTTGTTTTGTACGTTTTTTCCACGTGTCTCGACCTCCAATGGATCCCTGCAAAGTTTGGTGAAGATCTGAGTATGTCGTTTTTGACCTTATCTGGAACATCCTTTCTGAAAATTTGAAAATTCTTAAAAAATTCGTCCAAAATCTTGATGTCTCCAATCTCTTGTTTTGTACGTTTTTTCCACGTGTCTTGACATCCAATGTATCCCTGCAAAGTTTGGTGAAGATCTGAGTATGTAGTTTTTGACCTTATCTGGAACCTCCCATCTGAAAATTTGAAAATTCTTAAAAAATTCGACCAATATCTTGATGTCTCCAATCTTTTGTTTTGTACGTTTTTTCCACGTGTCTTGACACATAATGTATCCATGCAAAGTTTGGTGAAGATCTGAGTATGTAGTTTTTGACATTATATGGAACCTCCTATCTGAAAATTTGAAAATTCTTAAAAAATTCGTCCAAAATCTTGATGTCTCCAATCTCTTGTTTTGTACGTTTTTTCCACGTGTCTTGACATGCAAAGTATCCCTGCAACGTTTGGTGAAGATCTGAGTATGTAGTTTTTGACCTTATCTGGAACCTCCTATCTGAAAATTTGAAAATTCTTCAAAAATTCGTCGAAAATCTTGATGTCTCCAATCTCTTGTTTTGTACGTTTTTTCCACGTGTCTTGACATCCAATGTATCCCTGCAATGTTTGGTGGAGATCTGAGTATGTAGTTTTTGACCTTATCTGGGACCTCCTATCAGAAAATTTGAAAATTCTTCAAAAATTCGTCTAAAAATCTTGATGTCTCCAATCTCTTGTTTTGTACGTTTTTTCCACGTGTCTCGACCTCCAATGTATCCCTGCAAAGTTTGGTGAAGATCTGAGTATGTCGTTTTTGACCTTATCTGGAACATCCTTTCTGAAAATTTGAAAATTCTTAAAAAATTCGTCGAAAATCTTGATGTCTCCAATCTCTTGTTTTGTACGTTTTTTCCACGTGTCTTGACATCCAATGTATCCCTGCAAAGTTTGGTGAAGATCTGAGTATGTAGTTTTTGACCTTATATGGAACCTCCTTTCTGAAAATTTGAAAATTCTCAAAAAATTCGTCCATAATCTTGATGTCTCCAATCTCTTGTTTTGTACGTTTTTTCCACGTGTCTTGACATCCAATGTATCCCTGCAAAGTTTGGTGAAGATCTGAGTATGTAGTTTTTGACCTTATATGGAACCTCCTATCTGAAAATTTGAAAATTCTTAAAAAATTCGTCCAAAATCTTGATGACCCCAATCTCTTGTTTTGTACGTTTTTTCCACGTGTCTTGACACATAATGTATCCATGCAAAGTTTGGTGAAGATCTGAGCATGTAGTTTTTGACCTTATATGGAACCTCCTATCTGAAAATTTGAAAATTCTTAAAAAATTCGTCCAAAATCTTGATGTCTCCAATCTCTTGTTTTGTACGTTTTTTCCACGTGTCTTGACATCCAATGTATCCCTGCAAAGTTTGGTGAAGATCTGAGTATGTAGTTTTTGACCTTATATGGAACCTCCTATCTGAAAATTTGAAAATTCTTCAAAAATTCGTCCAAAATCTTGATGTCTCCAATCTCTTGTTTTGTACGTTTTTTCCACGTGTCTCGACCTCAAATGGATCCCTGCAAAGTTTGGTGAAGATCTGAGTATGTCGTTTTTGACCTTATCTGGAACATCCTTTCTGAAAATTTGAAAATTCTTAAAAAATTCGTCGAAAATCTTGATGTCTCCAATCTCTTGTTTTGTACGTTTTTTCCACGTGTCTTGACATCCAATGTATCCCTGCAATGTTTGGTGAAGATCTGAGTATGTAGTTTTTGACCTTATCTGGAACCTCCCATCTGAAAATTTGAAAATTCCTAAAAAATCCGTCCAAAATCTTGATGACCCCAATCTCTTGTTTTGTACTTTTTTTCCACGTGTCTCGACCTCCAATGTATCCCTGCAAAGTTTGGTGAAGATCTGAGTATGTAGTTTTTGACCTTATATGGAACCTCCTATCTGAAAATTTGAAAATTCTTAAAAAATTCGTCCAAAATCTTGAGGTCACCAATCCTATGTTTTGTATGTTTTTTCCACGTGTCTTGACATCCAATGTATCCATGCAAAGTTTGGTGAAGATCTGAGTATGTCGTTTTTGACCTTATCTGGAACCTCCCATCTGAAAATTTGAAAATTCTTAAAAAATTCGTCGAAAATCTTGATGTCTCCGATCTCTTGTTTTGTACGTTTTTTCCACGTGTCTTGACATGCAAAGTATTCCTGCAAAGTTTGGTGAAGATCTGAGTATGTAGTTTTTGACCTCATCTGGAACCTCCTATCTGAAAATTTGAAAATTCTTAAAAAATTCGTCCAAAATTTTGATGTCTCCAATCTCTTGTTTTGTACGTTTTTTCCACGTGTCTTGACATCCAATGTATCCCTGCAATGTTTGGTGAAGATCTGAGTATGTAGTTTTTGACCTTATCTGGAACCTCCCATCTGAAAATTTGAAAATTCCTAAAAAATCCGTCCAAAATCTTGATGACCCCAATCTCTTGTTTTGTACGTTTTTTCCACGTGTCTTGACATCCAATGTATCCCTGCAAAGTTTGGTGAAGATCTGAGTATGTAGTTTTTGACCTTATCTGGAACCTCCTATCTGAAAATTTGAAAATTCTTAAAAAATTCGTCCAAAATCTTGATGTCTCCAATCTCTTGTTTTGTACGTTTTTTCCACGTGTCTTGATATCCAATGTATCCCTGCAAAGTTTGGTGAAGATCTGAGTATGTAGTTTTTGACCTTATATGGAACCTCCTATCTGAAAATTTGAAAATTCTTAAAAAATTCGTCCAAAATCTTGATGTCTCCAATCTCTTGTTTTGTACGTTTTTTCCACGTGTCTTGACATCCAATGTATCCCTGCAAAGTTTGGTGAAGATCTGAGTATGTAGTTTTTGACCTTATATGGAACCTCCTATCTGAAAATTTGAAAATTCTTAAAAAATTCGTCCAAAATCTTGATGTCTCCAATCTCTTGTTTTGTACGTTTTTTCCACGTGTCTTGATATCCAATGTATCCCTGCAAAGTTTGGTGAAGATCTGAGTATGTAGTTTTTGACCTTATATGGAACCTCCTATCTGAAAATTTGAAAATTCTTAAAAAATTCGTCCAAAATCTTGATGTCTCCAATCTCTTGTTTTGTACGTTTTTTCCACGTGTCTTGACATCCAATGTATCCCTGCAAAGTTTGGTGAAGATCTGAGTATGTAGTTTTTGACCTTATATGGAACCTCCTATCTGAAAATTTGAAAATTCTTAAAAAATTCGTCCAAAATTTTGATGTCTCCAATCTCTTGTTTTGTACGTTTTTTCCACGTGTCTTGACATCCAATGTATCCCTGCAATGTTTGGTGAAGATCTGAGTATGTAGTTTTTGACCTTATCTGGAACCTCCCATCTGAAAATTTGAAAATTCCTAAAAAATCCGTCCAAAATCTTGATGACCCCAATCTCTTGTTTTGTACGTTTTTTCCACGTGTCTTGACATCCAATGTATCCATGCAAAGTTTGGTGAAGATCTGAGTATGTCGTTTTTGACCTTATCTGGAACATCCTTTCTGAAAATTTGAAAATTTTTAAAAAATTCGTCCAAAATCTTGATGTCTCCAATCTCTTGTTTTGTACGTTTTTTCCACGTGTCTTGACACATAATGTATCCATGCAAAGTTTGGTGAAGATCTGAGTATGTAGTTTTTGACCTTATATGGAACCTCCTATCTGAAAATTTGAAAATTCTTAAAAAATTCGTCCAAAATCTTGATGACCCCAATCTCTTGTTTTGTACGTTTTTTCCACGTGTCTTGACACATAATGTATCCATGCAAAGTTTGGTGAAGATCTGAGTATGTAGTTTTTGACCTTATATGGAACCTCCTATCTGAAAATTTGAAAATTCTTAAAAAATTCGTCCAAAATCTTGATGTCTCCAATCTCTTGTTTTGTACGTTTTTTCCACGTGTCTTGACATCCAATGTATCCCTGCAAAGTTTGGTGAAGATCTGAGTATGTAGTTTTTGACCTTATCTGGAACCTCCCATCTGAAAATTTGAAAATTCCTAAAAAATCCGTGCAAAATCTTGATGACCCCAATCTCTTGTTTTGTACGTTTTTTCCACGTGTCTTGACATCCAATGTATCCATGCAAAGTTTGGTGAAGATCTGAGTATGTCGTTTTTGACCTTATCTGGAACATCCTTTCTGAAAATTTGAAAAATGTTAAAAAATTCGTCCAAAATTTTGATGTCTCCAATCTCTTGTTTTGTACGTTTTTTCCACGTGTCTTGACATCCAATGTATTCCTGCAATGTTTGGTGAAGATCTGAGTATGTAGTTTTTGACCTTATATGGAACCTCCTATCTGAAAATTTGAAAATTCTTAAAAAATTCGACCAAAATCTTGATGTTCCGAATCCTATGTTTTGTATGTTTTTTCCACGTGTCTTGACATCCAATGTATCCATGCAAAGTTTGGTGAAGATCTGAGTATGTAGTTTTTGACCTTATATTGAACCTCCCATCTGAAAATTTGAAAATTGTTAAAAAATTCGTCCAAAATCTTGATGTCTCCAATCTTTTTTTTGTACGTTTTTTCCACGTGTCTTGACATCCAATGTATCCCTGCAAAGTTTGGTGAAGATCTGAGTATGTAGTTTTTGACCTTATCTGGAACCTCCCATCTGAAAATTTGAAAATTCTTAAAAAATTCGACCAAAATCTTGATGTCTCCAATCTTTTGTTTTGTACGTTTTTTCCACGTGTCTTGACACATAATGTATCCATGCAAAGTTTGGTGAAGATCTGAGTATGTAGTTTTTGACCTTATATGGAACCTCCTATCTGAAAATTTGAAAATTCTTAAAAAATTCGTCCAAAATCTTGATGTCTCCAATCTCTTGTTTTGTACGTTTTTTCCACGTGTCTTGACATCCAATGTAAACCTGCAAAGTTTGGTGAAGATCTGAGTATGTAGTTTTTGACCTTATCTGGAACCTCCCATCTGAAAATTTGAAAATTCCTAAAAAATCCGTGCAAAATCTTGATGACCCCAATCTCTTGTTTTGTACGTTTTTTCCACGTGTCTTGACATCCAATGTATTCCTGCAATGTTTGGTGAAGATCTGAGTATGTAGTTTTTGACCTTATATGGAACCTCCTATCTGAAAATTTGAAAATTCTTAAAAAATTCGACCAAAATCTTGATGTTCCGAATCCTATGTTTTGTATGTTTTTTCCACGTGTCTTGACATCCAATGTATCCATGCAAAGTTTGGTGAAGATCTGAGTATGTAGTTTTTGACCTTATATTGAACCTCCCATCTGAAAATTTGAAAATTCTTAAAAAATTCGTCCAAAATCTTGATGACCCCAATCTCTTGTTTTGTACGTTTTTTCCACGTGTCTTGACATCCAAAGTATCCCTGCAAAGTTTGGTGAAGATCTGAGTATGTAGTTTTTGACCTTATATGGAACCTCCTTTCTGAAAATTTGAGAATTCTTAAAAAATTCGTCCAAAATCTTGATGTCTCCAATCTCTTGTTTTGTACGTTTTTTCCACGTGTCTTGACATCCAATGTATCCATGCAAAGTTTGGTGAAGATCTGAGTATGTCGTTTTTGACCTTATCTGGAACCTCCCATCTGAAAATTTGAAAATTCTTAAAAAATTCGTCGAAAATCTTGATGTCTCCAATCTTTTGTTTTGTACGTTTTTTCCACGTGTCTTGACATGCAAAGTATCCCTGCAACGTTTGGTGAAGATCTGAGTATGTAGTTTTTGACTTTATCTGGAACCTCCTATCTGAAAATTTGAAAATTCTTAAAAAATTCGTCGAAAATCTTGATGTCTCCAATCTCTTGTTTTGTACGTTTTTTCCACGTGTCTTGATATCCAATGTATCCCTGCAAAGTTTGGTGAAGATCTGAGTATGTCGTTTTTGACCTTATCTGGAACATCCTTTCTGAAAATTTGAAAATTGTTAAAAAATTCGTCCAAAATCTTGATGTCTCCAATCTCTTTTTTGTACGTTTTTTCCACGTGTCTTGACATCCAATGTATCCCTGCAAAGTTTGGTGAAGATCTGAGTATGTAGTTTTTGACCTTATCTGGAACCTCCCATCTGAAAATTTGAAAATTCTTAAAAAATTCGACCAAAATCTTGATGTCTCCAATCTTTTGTTTTGTACGTTTTTTCCACGTGCCTTGACACATAATGTATCCATGCAAAGTTTGGTGAAGATCTGAGTATGTAGTTTTTGACCTTATATGGAACCTCCTATCTGAAAATTTGAAAATTCTTAAAAAATTCGTCCAAAATCTTGATGTCTCCAATCTCTTGTTTTGTACGTTTTTTCCACGTGTCTTGACATCCAATGTATCCCTGCAAAGTTTGGTGAAGATCTGAGTATGTAGTTTTTGACCTTATCTGGAACCTCCCATCTGAAAATTTGTAAATTCCTAAAAAATCCGTGCAAAATCTTGATGACCCCAATCTCTTGTTTTGTACGTTTTTTCCACGTGTCTTGACATCCAATGTATCCATGCAAAGTTTGGTGAAGATCTGAGTATGTCGTTTTTGACCTTATCTGGAACATCCTTTCTGAAAATTTGAAAATTGTTAAAAAATTCGTCCAAAATCTTGATGTCTCCAATCTCTTTTTTGTACGTTTTTTCCACGTGTCTTGACATCCAATGTATCCCTGCAAAGTTTGGTGAAGATCTGAGTATGTAGTTTTTGACCTTATCTGGAACCTCCCATCTGAAAATTTGAAAATTCTTCAAAAATTCGTCGAAAATCTTGATGTCTCCAATCTCTTGTTTTGTACGTTTTTTCCACGTGTCTCGACCTCCAATGGATCCCTGCAAAGTTTGGTGAAGATCTGAGTATGTCGTTTTTGACCTTATCTGGAACATCCTTTCTGAAAATTTGAAAATTCTTAAAAAATTCGTCCAAAATCTTGATGTCTCCAATCTCTTGTTTTGTACGTTTTTTCCACGTGTCTTGACATCCAATGTATCCCTGCAAAGTTTGGTGAAGATCTGAGTATGTAGTTTTTGACCTTATCTGGAACCTCCCATCTGAAAATTTGAAAATTCTTAAAAAATTCGACCAATATCTTGATGTCTCCAATCTTTTGTTTTGTACGTTTTTTCCACGTGTCTTGACACATAATGTATCCATGCAAAGTTTGGTGAAGATCTGAGTATGTAGTTTTTGACCTTATATGGAACCTCCTATCTGAAAATTTGAAAATTCTTAAAAAATTCGTCCAAAATCTTGATGTCTCCAATCTCTTGTTTTGTACGTTTTTTCCACGTGTCTTGACATGCAAAGTATCCCTGCAACGTTTGGTGAAGATCTGAGTATGTAGTTTTTGACCTTATCTGGAACCTCCTATCTGAAAATTTGAAAATTCTTCAAAAATTCGTCGAAAATCTTGATGTCTCCAATCTCTTGTTTTGTACGTTTTTTCCACGTGTCTTGACATCCAATGTATCCCTGCAATGTTTGGTGGAGATCTGAGTATGTAGTTTTTGACCTTATATGGAACCTCCTATCTGAAAATTTGAAAATTCTTAAAAAATTCGTCCAAAATCTTGATGTCACCAATCCTATGTTTTGTATGTTTTTTCCACGTGTCTTGACATCCAATGTATCCATGCAAAGTTTGGTGAAGATCTGAGTATGTCGTTTTTGACCTTATCTGGAACCTCCCATCTGAAAATTTGAAAATTCTTAAAAAATTCGTCGAAAATCTTGATGTCTCCGATCTCTTGTTTTGTACGTTTTTTCCACGTGTCTTGACATGCAAAGTATTCCTGCAAAGTTTGGTGAAGATCTGAGTATGTAGTTTTTGACCTCATCTGGAACCTCCTATCTGAAAATTTGAAAATTCTTAAAAAATTCGTCCAAAATTTTGATGTCTCCAATCTCTTGTTTTGTACGTTTTTTCCACGTGTCTTGACATCCAATGTATCCCTGCAATGTTTGGTGAAGATCTGAGTATGTAGTTTTTGACCTTATCTGGAACCTCCCATCTGAAAATTTGAAAATTCCTAAAAAATCCGTCCAAAATCTTGATGACCCCAATCTCTTGTTTTGTACGTTTTTTCCACGTGTCTTGACATCCAATGTATCCCTGCAAAGTTTGGTGAAGATCTGAGTATGTAGTTTTTGACCTTATCTGGAACCTCCTATCTGAAAATTTGAAAATTCTTAAAAAATTCGTCCAAAATCTTGATGTCTCCAATCTCTTGTTTTGTACGTTTTTTCCACGTGTCTTGATATCCAATGTATCCCTGCAAAGTTTGGTGAAGATCTGAGTATGTAGTTTTTGACCTTATATGGAACCTCCTATCTGAAAATTTGAAAATTCTTAAAAAATTCGTCCAAAATCTTGATGTCTCCAATCTCTTGTTTTGTACGTTTTTTCCACGTGTCTTGACATCCAATGTATCCCTGCAAAGTTTGGTGAAGATCTGAGTATGTAGTTTTTGACCTTATATTGAACCTCCCATCTGAAAATTTGAAAATTCTTAAAAAATTCGTCCAAAATCTTGATGTCTCCAATCTCTTGTTTTGTACGTTTTTTCCACGTGTCTTGATATCCAATGTATCCCTGCAAAGTTTGGTGAAGATCTGAGTATGTAGTTTTTGACCTTATATGGAACCTCCTATCTGAAAATTTGAAAATTCTTAAAAAATTCGTCCAAAATTTTGATGTCTCCAATCTCTTGTTTTGTACGTTTTTTCCACGTGTCTTGACATCCAATGTATTCCTGCAAAGTTTGGTGAAGATCTGAGTATGTAGTTTTTGACCTCATCTGGAACCTCCTATCTGAAAATTTGAAAATTCCTAAAAAATCCGTCCAAAATCTTGATGACCCCAATCTCTTGTTTTGTACGTTTTTTCCACGTGTCTTGACATCCAATGTATCCATGCAAAGTTTGGTGAAGATCTGAGTATGTCGTTTTTGACCTTATCTGGAACATCCTTTCTGAAAATTTGAAAATTCTTAAAAAATTCGTCCAAAATCTTGATGTCTCCAATCTCTTGTTTTGTACGTTTTTTCCACGTGTCTTGACACATAATGTATCCATGCAAAGTTTGGTGAAGATCTGAGTATGTAGTTTTTGACCTTATATGGAACCTCCTATCTGAAAATTTGAAAATTCTTAAAAAATTCGTCCAAAATCTTGATGACCCCAATCTCTTGTTTTGTACGTTTTTTCTACGTGTCTTGACACATAATGTATCCATGCAAAGTTTGGTGAAGATCTGAGTATGTAGTTTTTGACCTTATATGGAACCTCCTATCTGAAAATTTGAAAATTCTTAAAAAATTCGTCCAAAATCTTGATGTCTCCAATCTCTTGTTTTGTACGTTTTTTCCACGTGTCTTGACATCCAATGTATCCCTGCAAAGTTTGGTGAAGATCTGAGTATGTAGTTTTTGACCTTATCTGGAACCTCCCATCTGAAAATTTGAAAATTCCTAAAAAATCCGTGCAAAATCTTGATGACCCCAATCTCTTGTTTTGTACGTTTTTTCCACGTGTCTTGACATCCAATGTATCCATGCAAAGTTTGGTGAAGATCTGAGTATGTCGTTTTTGACCTTATCTGGAACATCCTTTCTGAAAATTTGAAAATTATTAAAAAATTCGTCCAAAATTTTGATGTCTCCAATCTCTTGTTTTGTACGTTTTTTCCACGTGTCTTGACATCCAATGTATTCCTGCAATGTTTGGTGAAGATCTGAGTATGTAGTTTTTGACCTTATATGGAACCTCCTATCTGAAAATTTGAAAATTCTTAAAAAATTCGACCAAAATCTTGATGTTCCGAATCCTATGTTTTGTATGTTTTTTCCACGTGTCTTGACATCCAATGTATCCATGCAAAGTTTGGTGAAGATCTGAGTATGTAGTTTTTGACCTTATATTGAACCTCCCATCTGAAAATTTGAAAATTGTTAAAAAATTCGTCCAAAATCTTGATGTCTCCAATCTCTTTTTTGTACGTTTTTTCCACGTGTCTTGACATCCAATGTATCCCTGCAAAGTTTGGTGAAGATCTGAGTATGTAGTTTTTGACCTTATCTGGAACCTCCCATCTGAAAATTTGAAAATTCTTAAAAAATTCGACCAAAATCTTGATGTCTCCAATCTTTTGTTTTGTACGTTTTTTCCACGTGTCTTGACACATAATGTATCCATGCAAAGTTTGGTGAAGATCTGAGTATGTAGTTTTTGACCTTATATGGAACCTCCTATCTGAAAATTTGAAAATTCTTAAAAAATTCGTCCAAAATCTTGATGTCTCCAATCTCTTGTTTTGTACGTTTTTTCCACGTGTCTTGACATCCAATGTATCCCTGCAAAGTTTGGTGAAGATCTGAGTATGTAGTTTTTGACCTTATCTGGAACCTCCCATCTGAAAATTTGAAAATTCTTAAAAAATTCGTCCAAAATCTTGATGACCCCAATCTCTTGTTTTGTACGTTTTTTCCACGTGTCTTGACATCCAAAGTATCCCTGCAAAGTTTGGTGAAGATCTGAGTATGTAGTTTTTGACCTTATATGGAACCCCCTTTCTGAAAATTTGAGAATTCTTAAAAAATTCGTCCAAAATCTTGATGTCTCCAATCTCTTGTTTTGTACGTTTTTTCCACGTGTCTTGACATCCAATGTATCCATGCAAAGTTTGGTGAAGATCTGAGTATGTCGTTTTTGACCTTATCTGGAACCTCCCATCTGAAAATTTGAAAATTCTTAAAAAATTCGTCGAAAATCTTGATGTCTCCAATCTTTTGTTTTGTACGTTTTTTCCACGTGTCTTGACATGCAAAGTATCCCTGCAACGTTTGGTGAAGATCTGAGTATGTAGTTTTTGACCTTATCTGGAACCTCCTATCTGAAAATTTGAAAATTCTTAAAAAAATTGTCGAAAATCTTGATGTCTCCAATCTCTTGTTTTGTACGTTTTTTCCACGTGTCTTGATATCCAATGTATCCCTGCAAAGTTTGGTGAAGATCTGAGTATGTCGTTTTTGACCTTATCTGGAACATCCTTTCTGAAAATTTGAAAATTGTTAAAAAATTCGTCCAAAATCTTGATGTCTCCAATCTCTTTTTTGTACGTTTTTTCCACGTGTCTTGACATCCAATGTATCCCTGCAAAGTTTGGTGAAGATCTGAGTATGTAGTTTTTGACCTTATCTGGAACCTCCCATCTGAAAATTTGAAAATTCTTAAAAAATTCGACCAAAATCTTGATGTCTCCAATCTTTTGTTTTGTACGTTTTTTCCACGTGTCTTGACACATAATGTATCCATGCAAAGTTTGGTGAAGATCTGAGTATGTAGTTTTTGACCTTATATGGAACCTCCTATCTGAAAATTTGAAAATTCTTAAAAAATTCGTCCAAAATCTTGATGTCTCCAATCTCTTGTTTTGTACGTTTTTTCCACGTGTCTTGACATCCAATGTATCCCTGCAAAGTTTGGTGAAGATCTGAGTATGTAGTTTTTGACCTTATCTGGAACCTCCCATCTGAAAATTTGAAAATTCCTAAAAAATCCGTGCAAAATCTTGATGACCCCAATCTCTTGTTTTGTACGTTTTTCCACGTGTCTTGACATCCAATGTATCCCTGCAAAGTTTGGTGAAGATCTGAGTATGTAGTTTTTGACCTTATCTGGAACCTCCCATCTGAAAATTTGAAAATTCCTAAAAAATCCGTGCAAAATCTTGATGACCCCAATCTCTTGTTTTGTACGTTTTTTCCACGTGTCTTGACATCCAATGTATCCCTGCAAAGTTTGGTGAAGATCTGAGTATGTAGTTTTTGACCTTATCTGGAACCTCCCATCTGAAAATTTGAAAATTCCTAAAAAATCCGTGCAAAATCTTGATGACCCCAATCTCTTGTTTTGTACGTTTTTTCCACGTGTCTTGACATCCAATGTATCCATGCAAAGTTTGGTGAAGATCTGAGTATGTCGTTTTTGACCTTATCTGGAACATCCTTTCTGAAAATTTGAAAATTATTAAAAAATTCGTCCAAAATTTTGATGTCTCCAATCTCTTGTTTTGTACGTTTTTTCCACGTGTCTTGACATCCAATGTATTCCTGCAATGTTTGGTGAAGATCTGAGTATGTAGTTTTTGACCTTATATGGAACCTCCTATCTGAAAATTTGAAAATTCTTAAAAAATTCGACCAAAATCTTGATGTTCCGAATCCTATGTTTTGTATGTTTTTTCCACGTGTCTTGACATCCAATGTATCCATGCAAAGTTTGGTGAAGATCTGAGTATGTAGTTTTTGACCTTATATTGAACCTCCCATCTGAAAATTTGAAAATTGTTAAAAAATTCGTCCAAAATCTTGATGTCTCCAATCTCTTTTTTGTACGTTTTTTCCACGTGTCTTGACATCCAATGTATCCCTGCAAAGTTTGGTGAAGATCTGAGTATGTAGTTTTTGACCTTATCTGGAACCTCCCATCTGAAAATTTGAAAATTCTTAAAAAATTCGACCAAAATCTTGATGTCTCCAATCTTTTGTTTTGTACGTTTTTTCCACGTGTCTTGACACATAATGTATCCATGCAAAGTTTGGTGAAGATCTGAGTATGTAGTTTTTGACCTTATATGGAACCTCCTATCTGAAAATTTGAAAATTCTTAAAAAATTCGTCCAAAATCTTGATGTCTCCAATCTCTTGTTTTGTACGTTTTTTCCACGTGTCTTGACATCCAATGTATCCCTGCAAAGTTTGGTGAAGATCTGAGTATGTAGTTTTTGACCTTATCTGGAACCTCCCATCTGAAAATTTGAAAATTCTTAAAAAATTCGTCCAAAATCTTGATGACCCCAATCTCTTGTTTTGTACGTTTTTTCCACGTGTCTTGACATCCAAAGTATCCCTGCAAAGTTTGGTGAAGATCTGAGTATGTAGTTTTTGACCTTATATGGAACCCCCTTTCTGAAAATTTGAGAATTCTTAAAAAATTCGTCCAAAATCTTGATGTCTCCAATCTCTTGTTTTGTACGTTTTTTCCACGTGTCTTGACATCCAATGTATCCATGCAAAGTTTGGTGAAGATCTGAGTATGTCGTTTTTGACCTTATCTGGAACCTCCCATCTGAAAATTTGAAAATTCTTAAAAAATTCGTCGAAAATCTTGATGTCTCCAATCTTTTGTTTTGTACGTTTTTTCCACGTGTCTTGACATGCAAAGTATCCCTGCAACGTTTGGTGAAGATCTGAGTATGTAGTTTTTGACCTTATCTGGAACCTCCTATCTGAAAATTTGAAAATTCTTAAAAAAATTGTCGAAAATCTTGATGTCTCCAATCTCTTGTTTTGTACGTTTTTTCCACGTGTCTTGATATCCAATGTATCCCTGCAAAGTTTGGTGAAGATCTGAGTATGTCGTTTTTGACCTTATCTGGAACATCCTTTCTGAAAATTTGAAAATTGTTAAAAAATTCGTCCAAAATCTTGATGTCTCCAATCTCTTTTTTGTACGTTTTTTCCACGTGTCTTGACATCCAATGTATCCCTGCAAAGTTTGGTGAAGATCTGAGTATGTAGTTTTTGACCTTATCTGGAACCTCCCATCTGAAAATTTGAAAATTCTTAAAAAATTCGACCAAAATCTTGATGTCTCCAATCTTTTGTTTTGTACGTTTTTTCCACGTGTCTTGACACATAATGTATCCATGCAAAGTTTGGTGAAGATCTGAGTATGTAGTTTTTGACCTTACATGGAACCTCCTATCTGAAAATTTGAAAATTCTTAAAAAATTCGTCCAAAATCTTGATGTCTCCAATCTCTTGTTTTGTACGTTTTTTCCACGTGTCTTGACATCCAATGTATCCCTGCAAAGTTTGGTGAAGATCTGAGTATGTAGTTTTTGACCTTATCTGGAACCTCCCATCTGAAAATTTGAAAATTCCTAAAAAATCCGTGCAAAATCTTGATGACCCCAATCTCTTGTTTTGTACGTTTTTTCCACGTGTCTTGACATCCAATGTATCCATGCAAAGTTTGGTGAAGATCTGAGTATGTCGTTTTTGACCTTATCTGGAACATCCTTTCTGAAAATTTGAAAATTGTTAAAAAATTCGTCCAAAATCTTGATGTCTCCAATCTCTTTTTTGTACGTTTTTTCCACGTGTCTTGACATCCAATGTATCCCTGCAAAGTTTGGTGAAGATCTGAGTATGTAGTTTTTGACCTTATCTGGAACCTCCCATCTGAAAATTTGAAAATTCTTAAAAAATTCGTCGAAAATCTTGATGTCTCCGATCTCTTGTTTTGTACGTTTTTTCCACGTGTCTTGACATGCAAAGTATTCCTGCAAAGTTTGGTGAAGATCTGAGTATGTAGTTTTTGACCTCATCTGGAACCTCCTATCTGAAAATTTGAAAATTCTTAAAAAATTCGTCCAAAATTTTGATGTCTCCAATCTCTTGTTTTGTACGTTTTTTCCACGTGTCTTGACATCCAATGTATCCCTGCAAAGTTTGGTGAAGATCTGAGTATGTAGTTTTTGACCTTATCTGGAACCTCCCATCTGAAAATTTGAAAATTCTTAAAAAATTCGTCGAAAATCTTGATGTCTCCGATCTCTTGTTTTGTACGTTTTTTCCACGTGTCTTGACATCCAATGTATCCCTGCAAAGTTTGGTGAAGATCTGAGTATGTAGTTTTTGACCTTATATGGAACCTCCTTTCTGAAAATTTGAAAATTCTCAAAAAATTCGTCCATAATCTTGATGTCTCCAATCTCTTGTTTTGTACGTTTATTCCACGTGTCTTGACATCCAATGTATCCCTGCAAAGTTTGGTGAAGATCTGAGTATGTAGTTTTTGACCTTATCTGGAACCTCCTATCTGAAAATTTGAAAATTCTTCAAAAATTCGTCGAAAATCTTGATGTCTCCAATCTCTTGTTTTGTACGTTTTTTCCACGTGTCTTGACATCCAATGTATTCCTGCAATGTTTGGTGGAGATCTGAGTATGTAGTTTTAGACCTTATCTGGAACCTCCTATCTGAAAATTTGAAAATTCTTCAAAAATTCGTCCAAAATCTTGATGTCTCCAATCTCTTGTTTTGTACGTTTTTTCCACGTGTCTCGACCTCCAATGGATCCCTGCAAAGTTTGGTGAAGATCTGAGTATGTCGTTTTTGACCTTATCTGGAACATCCTTTCTGAAAATTTGAAAATTCTTAAAAAATTCGTCGAAAATCTTGATGTCTCCAATCTCTTGTTTTGTACGTTTTTTCCACGTGTCTTGACATCCAATGTATCCCTGCAAAGTTTGGTGAAGATCTGAGTATGTAGTTTTTGACCTTATATGGAACCTCCTATCTGAAAATTTGAAAATTCTTAAAAAATTCGTCCAAAATCTTGATGTCTCCAATCTCTTGTTTTGTACGTTTTTTCCACGTGTCTCGACCTCCAATGGATCCCTGCAAAGTTTGGTGAAGATCTGAGTATGTCGTTTTTGACCTTATCTGGAACCTCCCATCTGAAAATTTGAAAATTCTTAAAAAATTCGTCGAAAATCTTGATGTCTCCGATCTCTTGTTTTGTACGTTTTTTCCACGTGTCTTGACATGCAAAGTATTCCTGCAAAGTTTGGTGAAGATCTGAGTATGTAGTTTTTGACATCATCTGGAACCTCCTATCTGAAAATTTGAAAATTCTTAAAAAATCCGTGCAAAATCTTGATGACCCCAATCTCTTGTTTTGTACGTTTTTTCCACGTGTCTTGACATCCAATGTATTCCTGCAATGTTTGGTGAAGATCTGAGTATGTAGTTTTTGACCTTATATGGAACCTCCTATCTGAAAATTTGAAAATTCTTAAAAAATTCGACCAAAATCTTGATGTTCCGAATCCTATGTTTTGTATGTTTTTTCCACGTGTCTTGACATCCAATGTATCCATGCAAAGTTTGGTGAAGATCTGAGTATGTAGTTTTTGACCTTATATTGAACCTCCCATCTGAAAATTTGAAAATTCTTAAAAAATTCGTCCAAAATCTTGATGACCCCAATCTCTTGTTTTGTACGTTTTTTCCACGTGTCTTGACATCCAAAGTATCCCTGCAAAGTTTGGTGAAGATCTGAGTATGTAGTTTTTGACCTTATATGGAACCTCCTTTCTGAAAATTTGAGAATTCTTAAAAAATTCGTCCAAAATCTTGATGTCTCCAATCTCTTGTTTTGTACGTTTTTTCCACGTGTCTTGACATCCAATGTATCCCTGCAAAGTTTGGTGAAGATCTGAGTATGTAGTTTTTGACCTTATCTGGAACATCCTTTCTGAAAATTTGAAAATTGTTAAAAAATTCGTCCAAAATCTTGATGTCTCCAATCTCTTTTTTGTACGTTTTTTCCACGTGTCTTGACATCCAATGTATCCCTGCAAAGTTTGGTGAAGATCTGAGTATGTAGTTTTTGACCTTATCTGGAACCTCCCATCTGAAAATTTGAAAATTCTTAAAAAATTCGACCAAAATCTTGATGTCTCCAATCTTTTGTTTTGTACGTTTTTTCCACGTGTCTTGACACATAATGTATCCATGCAAAGTTTGGTGAAGATCTGAGTATGTAGTTTTTGACCTTATATGGAACCTCCTATCTGAAAATTTGAAAATTCTTAAAAAATTCGTCCAATATCTTGATGTCTCCAATCTCTTGTTTTGTACGTTTTTTCCACGTGTCTTGACATCCAATGTATCCCTGCAAAGTTTGGTGAAGATCTGAGTATGTAGTTTTTGACCTTATCTGGAACCTCCCATCTGAAAATTTGAAAATTCCTAAAAAATCCGTGCAAAATCTTGATGACCCCAATCTCTTGTTTTGTACGTTTTTTCCACGTGTCTTGACATCCAATGTATTCCTGCAATGTTTGGTGAAGATCTGAGTATGTAGTTTTTGACCTTATATGGAACCTCCTATCTGAAAATTTGAAAATTCTTAAAAAAATCGACCAAAATCTTGATGTTCCGAATCCTATGTTTTGTATGTTTTTTCCACGTGTCTTGACATCCAATGTATCCATGCAAAGTTTGGTGAAGATCTGAGTATGTAGTTTTTGACCTTATATTGAACCTCCCATCTGAAAATTTGAAAATTCTTAAAAAATTCGTCCAAAATCTTGATGACCCCAATCTCTTGTTTTGTACGTTTTTTCCACGTGTCTTGACATCCAAAGTATCCCTGCAAAGTTTGGTGAAGATCTGAGTATGTAGTTTTTGACCTTATATTGAACCTCCCATCTGAAAATTTGAAAATTCTTAAAAAATTCGTCCAAAATCTTGATGTCTCCAATCTCTTGTTTTGTACGTTTTTTCCACGTGTCTTGACATCCAATGTATCCATGCAAAGTTTGGTGAAGATCTGAGTATGTCGTTTTTGACCTTATCTGGAACCTCCCATCTGAAAATTTGAAAATTCTTAAAAAATTCGTCGAAAATCTTGATGTCTCCAATCTTTTGTTTTGTACGTTTTTTCCACGTGTCTTGACATGCAAAGTATCCCTGCAACGTTTGGTGAAGATCTGAGTATGTAGTTTTTGACCTTATCTGGAACCTCCTATCTGAAAATTTGAAAATTCTTCAAAAATTCGTCGAAAATCTTGATGTCTCCAATCTCTTGTTTTGTACGTTTTTTCCACGTGTCTTGACATCCAATGTATTCCTGCAATGTTTGGTGAAGATCTGAGTATGTAGTTTTAGACCTTATCTGGAACCTCCTATCTGAAAATTTGAAAATTCTTCAAAAATTCGTCCAAAATCTTGATGTCTCCAATCTCTTGTTTTGTACGTTTTTTCCACGTGTCTTGACATCCAAAGTATCCCTGCAAAGTTTGGTGAAGATCTGAGTATGTAGTTTTTGACCTTATATTGAACCTCCCATCTGAAAATTTGAAAATCCTTAAAAAATTCGTCCAAAATCTTGATGTCTCCAATCTCTTGTTTTGTACGTTTTTTCCACGTGTCTTGACATCCAATGTATCCATGCAAAGTTTGGTGAAGATCTGAGTATGTCGTTTTTGACCTTATCTGGAACCTCCCATCTGAAAATTTGAAAATTCTTAAAAAATTCGTCGAAAAACTTGATGTCTCCAATCTTTTGTTTTGTACGTTTTTTCCACGTGTCTTGACATGCAAAGTATCCCTGCAACGTTTGGTGAAGATCTGAGTATGTAGTTTTTGACCTTATCTGGAACCTCCTATCTGAAAATTTGAAAATTCTTCAAAAATTCTTCGAAAACCTTGATGTCTCCAATCTCTTGTTTTGTACGTTTTTTCCACGTGTCTTGACATCCAATGTATTCCTGCAATGTTTGGTGGAGATCTGAGTATGTAGTCTTGATGACCCCAATCTCTTGTTTTGTACGTTTTTTCCACGTGTCTTGACATCCAATGTATTCCTGCAATGTTTGGTGGAGATCTGAGTATGTAGTTTTAGACCTTATCTGGAACCTCCTATCTGAAAATTTGAAAATTCTTCAAAAATTCGTCGAAAATCTTGATGTCTCCAATCTCTTGTTTTGTACGTTTTTTCCACGTGTCTTGACATCCAATGTATTCCTGCAATGTTTGGTGGAGATCTGAGTATGTAGTTTTAGACCTTATCTGGAACCTCCTATCTGAAAATTTGAAAATTCTTCAAAAATTCGTCCAAAATCTTGATGTCTCCAATCTCTTGTTTTGTACGTTTTTTCCACGTGTCTCGACCTCCAATGGATCCCTGCAAAGTTTGGTGAAGATCTGAGTATGTCGTTTTTGACCTTATCTGGAACATCCTTTCTGAAAATTTGAAAATTCTTAAAAAATTCGTCGAAAATCTTGATGTCTCCAATCTCTTGTTTTGTACGTTTTTTCCACGTGTCTTGACATCCAATGTATCCCTGCAAAGTTTGGTGAAGATCTGAGTATGTAGTTTTTGACCTTATATGGAACCTCCTATCTGAAAATTTGAAAATTCTTAAAAAATTCGTCCAAAATCTTGATGTCTCCAATCTCTTGTTTTGTACGTTTTTTCCACGTGTCTCGACCTCCAATGGATCCCTGCAAAGTTTGGTGAAGATCTGAGTATGTCGTTTTTGACCTTATCTGGAACCTCCCATCTGAAAATTTGAAAATTCTTAAAAAATTCGTCGAAAATCTTGATGTCTCCGATCTCTTGTTTTGTACGTTTTTTCCACGTGTCTTGACATGCAAAGTATTCCTGCAAAGTTTGGTGAAGATCTGAGTATGTAGTTTTTGACCTCATCTGCAACCTCCTATCTGAAAATTTGAAAATTCTTAAAAAATTCGTCCAAAATCTTGATGTCTCCAATCTCTTGTTTTGTACGTTTTTTCCACGTGTCTTGACATCCAATGTATCCCTGCAATGTTTGGTGAAGATCTGAGTATGTAGTTTTTGACCTTATCTGGAACCTCCCATCTGAAAATTTGAAAATTCCTAAAAAATCCGTCCAAAATCTTGATGACCCCAATCTCTTGTTTTGTACTTTTTTTCCACGTGTCTCGACCTCCAATGTATCCCTGCAAAGTTTGGTGAAGATCTGAGTATGTAGTTTTTGACCTTATATGGAACTTCCTATCTGAAAATTTGAAAATTCTTAAAAAATTCGTCCAAAATCTTGATGTCACCAATCCTATGTTTTGTATGTTTTTTCCACGTGTCTTGACATCCAATGTATCCATGCAAAGTTTGGTGAAGATCTGAGTATGTCGTTTTTGACCTTATCTGGAACCTCCCATCTGAAAATTTGAAAATTCTTAAAAAATTCGTCGAAAATCTTGATGTCTCCGATCTCTTGTTTTGTACGTTTTTTCCACGTGTCTTGACATGAAAAGTATCCCTGCAACGTTTGGTGAAGATCTGAGTATGTAGTTTTTGACCTTATCTGGAACCTCCTATCTGAAAATTTGAAAATTCTTCAAAAATTCGTCGAAAATCTTGATGTCTCCAATCTCTTGTTTTGTACGTTTTTTCCACGTGTCTTGACATCCAATGTATCCCTGCAATGTTTGGTGGAGATCTGAGTATGTAGTTTTTGACCTTATCTGGGACCTCCTATCAGAAAATTTGAAAATTCTTCAAAAATTCGTCCAAAATCTTGATGTCTCCAATCTCTTGTTTTGTACGTTTTTTCCACGTGTCTCGACCTCCAATGTATCCCTGCAAAGTTTGGTGAAGATCTGAGTATGTCGTTTTTGACCTTATCTGGAACATCCTTTCTGAAAATTTGAAAATTCTTAAAAAATTCGTCGAAAATCTTGATGTCTCCAATCTCTTGTTTTGTACGTTTTTTCCACGTGTCTTGACATCCAATGTATCCCTGCAAAGTTTGGTGAAGATCTGAGTATGTAGTTTTTGACCTTATATGGAACCTCCTTTCTGAAAATTTGAAAATTCTCAAAAAATTCGTCCATAATCTTGATGTCTCCAATCTCTTGTTTTGTACGTTTTTTCCACGTGTCTTGACATCCAATGTATCCCTGCAAAGTTTGGTGAAGATCTGAGTATGTAGTTTTTGACCTTATCTGGAACCTCCCATCTGAAAATTTGAAAATTCTTAAAAAATTCGACCAAAATCTTGATGTCTCCAATCTCTTGTTTTGTACGTTTTTTCCACGTGTCTTGACATCCAATGTATCCCTGCAAAGTTTGGTGAAGATCTGAGTATGTAGTTTTTGACCTTATATTGAACCTCCCATCTGAAAATTTGAAAATTCTTAAAAAATTCGTCCAAAATCTTGATGACCCCAATCTCTTGTTTTGTACGTTTTTTCCACGTGTCTTGACATCCAAAGTATCCCTGCAAAGTTTGGTGAAGATCTGAGTATGTAGTTTTTGACCTTATATTGAACCTCCCATCTGAAAATTTGAAAATCCTTAAAAAATTCGTCCAAAATCTTGATGTCTCCAATCTCTTGTTTTGTACGTTTTTTCCACGTGTCTTGACATCCAATGTATCCATGCAAAGTTTGGTGAAGATCTGAGTATGTCGTTTTTGACCTTATCTGGAACCTCCCATCTGAAAATTTGAAAATTCTTAAAAAATTCGTCGAAAAACTTGATGTCTCCAATCTTTTGTTTTGTACGTTTTTTCCACGTGTCTTGACATGCAAAGTATCCCTGCAACGTTTGGTGAAGATCTGAGTATGTAGTTTTTGACCTTATCTGGAACCTCCTATCTGAAAATTTGAAAATTCTTCAAAAATTCTTCGAAAACCTTGATGTCTCCAATCTCTTGTTTTGTACGTTTTTTCCACGTGTCTTGACATCCAATGTATTCCTGCAATGTTTGGTGGAGATCTGAGTATGTAGTCTTGATGACCCCAATCTCTTGTTTTGTACGTTTTTTCCACGTGTCTTGACATCCAATGTATTCCTGCAATGTTTGGTGGAGATCTGAGTATGTAGTTTTAGACCTTATCTGGAACCTCCTATCTGAAAATTTGAAAATTCTTCAAAAATTCGTCCAAAATCTTGATGTCTCCAATCTCTTGTTTTGTACGTTTTTTCCACGTGTCTCGACCTCCAATGGATCCCTGCAAAGTTTGGTGAAGATCTGAGTATTTCGTTTTTGACCTTATCTGGAACATCCTTTCTGAAAATTTGAAAATTCTCAAAAAATTCGTCCAAAATCTTGATGTCTCCAATCTCTTGTTTTGTACGTTTTTTCCACGTGTCTCGACCTCCAATGGATCCCTGCAAAGTTTGGTGAAGATCTGAGTATGTCGTTTTTGACCTTATCTGGAACATCCTTTCTGAAAATTTGAAAATTCTTAAAAAATTCGTCGAAAATCTTGATGTCTCCAATCTCTTGTTTTGTACGTTTTTTCCACGTGTCTTGACATCCAATGTATCCCTGCAAAGTTTGGTGAAGATCTGAGTATGTAGTTTTTGACCTTATATTGAACCTCCCATCTGAAAATTTGAAAATTCTTAAAAAATTCGTCCAAAATCTTGATGACCCCAATCTCTTGTTTTGTACGTTTTTTCCACGTGTCTTGACATCCAAAGTATCCCTGCAAAGTTTGGTGAAGATCTGAGTATGTAGTTTTTGACCTTATATTGAACCTCCCATCTGAAAATTTGAAAATTCTTAAAAAATTCGTCCAAAATCTTGATGTCTCCAATCTCTTGTTTTGTACGTTTTTTCCACGTGTCTTGACATCCAATGTATCCATGCAAAGTTTGGTGAAGATCTGAGTATGTCGTTTTTGACCTTATCTGGAACCTCCCATCTGAAAATTTGAAAATTCTTAAAAAATTCGTCGAAAATCTTGATGTCTCCAATCTTTTGTTTTGTACGTTTTTTCCACGTGTCTTGACATGCAAAGTATCCCTGCAACGTTTGGTGAAGATCTGAGTATGTAGTTTTTGACCTTATCTGGAACCTCCTATCTGAAAATTTGAAAATTCTTCAAAAATTCGTCGAAAATCTTGATGTCTCCAATCTCTTGTTTTGTACGTTTTTTCCACGTGTCTTGACATCCAATGTATTCCTGCAATGTTTGGTGGAGATCTGAGTATGTAGTATTAGACCTTATCTGGAACCTCCTATCTGAAAATTTGAAAATTCTTCAAAAATTCGTCCCAAATTTTGATGTCTCCAATCTCTTGTTTTGTACGTTTTTTCCACGTGTCTTGACATCCAATGTATCCCTGCAAAGTTTGGTGAAGATCTGAGTATGTAGTTTTTGACCTTATATGGAACCTCCTATCTGAAAATTTGAAAATTCTTAAAAAATTCGTCCAAAATCTTGATGTCTCCAATCTCTTGTTTTGTACGTTTTTTCCACGTGTCTCGACCTCCAATGGATCCCTGCAAAGTTTGGTGAAGATCTGAGTATGTCGTTTTTGACCTTATCTGGAACCTCCCATCTGAAAATTTGAAAATTCTTAAAAAATTCGTCGAAAATCTTGATGTCTCCGATCTCTTGTTTTGTACGTTTTTTCCACGTGTCTTGACATGCAAAGTATTCCTGCAAAGTTTGGTGAAGATCTGAGTATGTAGTTTTTGACCTCATCTGGAACCTCCTATCTGAAAATTTGAAAATTCTTAAAAAATCCGTGCAAAATCTTGATGACCCCAATCTCTTGTTTTGTACGTTTTTTCCACGTGTCTTGACATCCAATGTATTCCTGCAATGTTTGGTGAAGATCTGAGTATGTAGTTTTTGACCTTATATGGAACCTCCTATCTGAAAATTTGAAAATTCTTAAAAAATTCGACCAAAATCTTGATGTTCCGAATCCTATGTTTTGTATGTTTTTTCCACGTGTCTTGACATCCAATGTATCCATGCAAAGTTTGGTGAAGATCTGAGTATGTAGTTTTTGACCTTATATTGAACCTCCCATCTGAAAATTTAAAAATTCTTAAAAAATTCGTCCAAAATCTTGATGACCCCAATCTCTTGTTTTGTACGTTTTTTCCACGTGTCTTGACATCCAAAGTATCCCTGCAAAGTTTGGTGAAGATCTGAGTATGTAGTTTTTGACCTTATATGGAACCTCCTTTCTGAAAATTTGAGAATTCTTAAAAAATTCGTCCAAAATCTTGATGTCTCCAATCTCTTGTTTTGTACGTTTTTTCCACGTGTCTTGACATCCAATGTATCCCTGCAAAGTTTGGTGAAGATCTGAGTATGTAGTTTTTGACCTTATCTGGAACATCCTTTCTGAAAATTTGAAAATTGTTAAAAAATTCGTCCAAAATCTTGATGTCTCCAATCTCTTTTTTGTACGTTTTTTCCACGTGTCTTGACATCCAATGTATCCCTGCAAAGTTTGGTGAAGATCTGAGTATGTAGTTTTTGACCTTATCTGGAACCTCCCATCTGAAAATTTGAAAATTCTTAAAAAATTCGACCAAAATCTTGATGTCTCCAATCTTTTGTTTTGTACGTTTTTTCCACGTGTCTTGACACATAATGTATCCCTGCAGAGTTTGGTGAAGATCTGAGTATGTAGTTTTTGACCTTATATGGAACCTCCTATCTGAAAATTTGAAAATTCTTAAAAAATTCGTCCAAAATCTTGATGTCTCCAATCTCTTGTTTTGTACGTTTTTTCCACGTGTCTTGACATCCAATGTATCCCTGCAAAGTTTGGTGAAGATCTGAGTATGTAGTTTTTGACCTTATCTGGAACCTCCCATCTGAAAATTTGAAAATTCCTAAAAAATCCGTGCAAAATCTTGATGACCCCAATCTCTTGTTTTGTACGTTTTTTCCACGTGTCTTGACATCCAATGTATTCCTGCAATGTTTGGTGAAGATCTGAGTATGTAGTTTTTGACCTTATATGGAACCTCCTATCTGAAAATTTGAAAATTCTTAAAAAATTCGACCAAAATCTTGATGTTCCGAATCCTATGTTTTGTATGTTTTTTCCACGTGTCTTGACATCCAATGTATCCATGCAAAGTTTGGTGAAGATCTGAGTATGTAGTTTTTGACCTTATATTGAACCTCCCATCTGAAAATTTGAAAATTCTTAAAAAATTCGTCCAAAATCTTGATGACCCCAATCTCTTGTTTTGTACGTTTTTTCCACGTGTCTTGACATCCAAAGTATCCCTGCAAAGTTTGGTGAAGATCTGAGTATGTAGTTTTTGACCTTATATTGAACCTCCCATCTGAAAATTTGAAAATTCTTAAAAAATTCGTCCAAAATCTTGATGTCTCCAATCTCTTGTTTTGTACGTTTTTTCCACGTGTCTTGACATCCAATGTATCCATGCAAAGTTTGGTGAAGATCTGAGTATGTCGTTTTTGACCTTATCTGGAACCTCCCATCTGAAAATTTGAAAATTCTTAAAAAATTCGTCGAAAATCTTGATGTCTCCAATCTTTTGTTTTGTACGTTTTTTCCACGTGTCTTGACATGCAAAGTATCCCTGCAACGTTTGGTGAAGATCTGAGTATGTAGTTTTTGACCTTATCTGGAACCTCCTATCTGAAAATTTGAAAATTCTTCAAAAATTCGTCGAAAATCTTGATGTCTCCAATCTCTTGTTTTGTACGTTTTTTCCACGTGTCTTGACATCCAATGTATTCCTGCAATGTTTGGTGGAGATCTGAGTATGTAGTTTTAGACCTTATCTGGAACCTCCTATCTGAAAATTTGAAAATTCTTCAAAAATTCGTCCAAAATCTTGATGTCTCCAATCTCTTGTTTTGTACGTTTTTTCCACGTGTCTCGACCTCCAATGGATCCCTGCAAAGTTTGGTGAAGATCTGAGTATGTCGTTTTTGACCTTATCTGGAACATCCTTTCTGAAAATTTGAAAATTGTTAAAAAATTCGTCCAAAATCTTGATGTCTCCAATCTCTTTTTTGTACGTTTTTTCCACGTGTCTTGACATCCAATGTATCCCTGCAAAGTTTGGTGAAGATCTGAGTATGTAGTTTTTGACCTTATCTGGAACCTCCCATCTGAAAATTTGAAAATTCTTAAAAAATTCGACCAAAATCTTGATGTCTCCAATCTTTTGTTTTGTACGTTTTTTCCACGTGTCTTGACACATAATGTATCCATGCAAAGTTTGGTGAAGATCTGAGTATGTAGTTTTTGACCTTATATGGAACCTCCTATCTGAAAATTTGAAAATTCTTAAAAAATTCGTCCAAAATCTTGATGTCTCCAATCTCTTGTTTTGTACGTTTTTTCCACGTGTCTTGACATCCAATGTATCCCTGCAAAGTTTGGTGAAGATCTGAGTATGTAGTTTTTGACCTTATATTGAACCTCCCATCTGAAAATTTGAAAATTCTTAAAAAATTCGTCCAAAATCTTGATGTCTCCAATCTCTTGTTTTGTACGTTTTTTCCACGTGTCTTGATATCCAATGTATTCCTGCAATGTTTGGTGGAGATCTGAGTATGTAGTATTAGACCTTATCTG
The DNA here is from genome assembly GCF_977018435.1 of Lepisma saccharinum. NCBI lineage: Eukaryota > Metazoa > Arthropoda > Insecta > Zygentoma > Lepismatidae > Lepisma > Lepisma saccharinum. The sequence continues at coordinate 67,207 of NW_028143368.1, forward strand.
GAACCTCCTATCTGAAAATTTGAAAATTCTTCAAAAATTCGTCCCAAATTTTGATGTCTCCAATCTCTTGTTTTGTACGTTTTTTCCACGTGTCTTGACATCCAATGTATCCCTGCAAAGTTTGGTGAAGATCTGAGTATGTAGTTTTTGACCTTATATGGAACCTCCTATCTGAAAATTTGAAAATTCTTAAAAAATTCGTCCAAAATCTTGATGTCTCCAATCTCTTGTTTTGTACGTTTTTTCCACGTGTCTCGACCTCCAATGGATCCCTGCAAAGTTTGGTGAAGATCTGAGTATGTCGTTTTTGACCTTATCTGGAACCTCCCATCTGAAAATTTGAAAATTCTTAAAAAATTCGTCGAAAATCTTGATGTCTCCGATCTCTTGTTTTGTACGTTTTTTCCACGTGTCTTGACATGCAAAGTATTCCTGCAAAGTTTGGTGAAGATCTGAGTATGTAGTTTTTGACCTCATCTGGAACCTCCTATCTGAAAATTTGAAAATTCTTAAAAAATCCGTGCAAAATCTTGATGACCCCAATCTCTTGTTTTGTACGTTTTTTCCACGTGTCTTGACATCCAATGTATTCCTGCAATGTTTGGTGAAGATCTGAGTATGTAGTTTTTGACCTTATATGGAACCTCCTATCTGAAAATTTGAAAATTCTTAAAAAATTCGACCAAAATCTTGATGTTCCGAATCCTATGTTTTGTATGTTTTTTCCACGTGTCTTGACATCCAATGTATCCATGCAAAGTTTGGTGAAGATCTGAGTATGTAGTTTTTGACCTTATATTGAACCTCCCATCTGAAAATTTGAAAATTCTTAAAAAATTCGTCCAAAATCTTGATGACCCCAATCTCTTGTTTTGTACGTTTTTTCCACGTGTCTTGACATCCAAAGTATCCCTGCAAAGTTTGGTGAAGATCTGAGTATGTAGTTTTTGACCTTATATGGAACCTCCTTTCTGAAAATTTGAGAATTCTTAAAAAATTCGTCCAAAATCTTGATGTCTCCAATCTCTTGTTTTGTACGTTTTTTCCACGTGTCTTGACATCCAATGTATCCCTGCAAAGTTTGGTGAAGATCTGAGTATGTAGTTTTTGACCTTATCTGGAACATCCTTTCTGAAAATTTGAAAATTGTTAAAAAATTCGTCCAAAATCTTGATGTCTCCAATCTCTTTTTGTACGTTTTTTCCACGTGTCTTGACATCCAATGTATCCCTGCAAAGTTTGGTGAAGATCTGAGTATGTAGTTTTTGACCTTATCTGGAACCTCCCATCTGAAAATTTGAAAATTCTTAAAAAATTCGACCAAAATCTTGATGTCTCCAATCTTTTGTTTTGTACGTTTTTTCCACGTGTCTTGACACATAATGTATCCCTGCAGAGTTTGGTGAAGATCTGAGTATGTAGTTTTTGACCTTATATGGAACCTCCTATCTGAAAATTTGAAAATTCTTAAAAAATTCGTCCAAAATCTTGATGTCTCCAATCTCTTGTTTTGTACGTTTTTTCCACGTGTCTTGACATCCAATGTATCCCTGCAAAGTTTGGTGAAGATCTGAGTATGTAGTTTTTGACCTTATCTGGAACCTCCCATCTGAAAATTTGAAAATTCCTAAAAAATCCGTGCAAAATCTTGATGACCCCAATCTCTTGTTTTGTACGTTTTTTCCACGTGTCTTGACATCCAATGTATTCCTGCAATGTTTGGTGAAGATCTGAGTATGTAGTTTTTGACCTTATATGGAACCTCCTATCTGAAAATTTGAAAATTCTTAAAAAATTCGACCAAAATCTTGATGTTCCGAATCCTATGTTTTGTATGTTTTTTCCACGTGTCTTGACATCCAATGTATCCATGCAAAGTTTGGTGAAGATCTGAGTATGTAGTTTTTGACCTTATATTGAACCTCCCATCTGAAAATTTGAAAATTCTTAAAAAATTCGTCCAAAATCTTGATGACCCCAATCTCTTGTTTTGTACGTTTTTTCCACGTGTCTTGACATCCAAAGTATCCCTGCAAAGTTTGGTGAAGATCTGAGTATGTAGTTTTTGACCTTATATTGAACCTCCCATCTGAAAATTTGAAAATTCTTAAAAAATTCGTCCAAAATCTTGATGTCTCCAATCTCTTGTTTTGTACGTTTTTTCCACGTGTCTTGACATCCAATGTATCCATGCAAAGTTTGGTGAAGATCTGAGTATGTCGTTTTTGACCTTATCTGGAACCTCCCATCTGAAAATTTGAAAATTCTTAAAAAATTCGTCGAAAATCTTGATGTCTCCAATCTTTTGTTTTGTACGTTTTTTCCACGTGTCTTGACATGCAAAGTATCCCTGCAACGTTTGGTGAAGATCTGAGTATGTAGTTTTTGACCTTATCTGGAACCTCCTATCTGAAAATTTGAAAATTCTTCAAAAATTCGTCGAAAATCTTGATGTCTCCAATCTCTTGTTTTGTACGTTTTTTCCACGTGTCTTGACATCCAATGTATTCCTGCAATGTTTGGTGGAGATCTGAGTATGTAGTTTTAGACCTTATCTGGAACCTCCTATCTGAAAATTTGAAAATTCTTCAAAAATTCGTCCAAAATCTTGATGTCTCCAATCTCTTGTTTTGTACGTTTTTTCCACGTGTCTCGACCTCCAATGGATCCCTGCAAAGTTTGGTGAAGATCTGAGTATGTCGTTTTTGACCTTATCTGGAACATCCTTTCTGAAAATTTGAAAATTGTTAAAAAATTCGTCCAAAATCTTGATGTCTCCAATCTCTTTTTTGTACGTTTTTTCCACGTGTCTTGACATCCAATGTATCCCTGCAAAGTTTGGTGAAGATCTGAGTATGTAGTTTTTGACCTTATCTGGAACCTCCCATCTGAAAATTTGAAAATTCTTAAAAAATTCGACCAAAATCTTGATGTCTCCAATCTTTTGTTTTGTACGTTTTTTCCACGTGTCTTGACACATAATGTATCCATGCAAAGTTTGGTGAAGATCTGAGTATGTAGTTTTTGACCTTATATGGAACCTCCTATCTGAAAATTTGAAAATTCTTAAAAAATTCGTCCAAAATCTTGATGTCTCCAATCTCTTGTTTTGTACGTTTTTTCCACGTGTCTTGACATCCAATGTATCCCTGCAAAGTTTGGTGAAGATCTGAGTATGTAGTTTTTGACCTTATATTGAACCTCCCATCTGAAAATTTGAAAATTCTTAAAAAATTCGTCCAAAATCTTGATGTCTCCAATCTCTTGTTTTGTACGTTTTTTCCACGTGTCTTGATATCCAATGTATGCCTGCAAAGTTTGGTGAAGATCTGAGTATGTAGTTTTTGACCTTATATGGAACCTCCTATCTGAAAATTTGAAAATTCTTAAAAAATTCGACCAAAATCTTGATGTTCCGAATCCTATGTTTTGTATGTTTTTTCCACGTGTCTTGACATGCAAAGTATTCCTGCAAAGTTTGGTGAAGATAGAGTATGTAGTTTTTGACCTTATCTGGAACCTCCTATCTGAAAATTTGAAAATTCTTAAAAAATTCGTCGAAAATCTTGATGTCTCCGATCTCTTGTTTTGTACGTTTTTTCCACGTGTCTTGACATGCAAAGTATTCCTGCAAAGTTTGGTGAAGATCTGAGTATGTAGTTTTTGACCTTATCTGGAACCTCCCATCTGAAAATTTGAAAATTCCTAAAAAATCCGTCCAAAATCTTGATGACCCCAATCTCTTGTTTTGTACGTTTTTTCCACGTGTCTTGACATCCAATGTATCCCTGCAATGTTTGGTGAAGATCTGAGTATGTCGTTTTTGACCTTATCTGGAACCTCCCATCTGAAAATTTGAAAATTCTTAAAAAATTCGTCGAAAATCTTGATGTCTCCAATCTTTTGTTTTGTACGTTTTTTCCACGTGTCTTGACATGCAAAGTATCCCTGCAACGTTTGGTGAAGATCTGAGTATGTAGTTTTTGACCTTATCTGGAACCTCCTATCTGAAAATTTGAAAATTCTTCAAAAATTCGTCGAAAATCTTGATGTCTCCAATCTCTTGTTTTGTACGTTTTTTCCACGTGTCTTGACATCCAATGTATTCCTGCAATGTTTGGTGGAGATCTGAGTATGTAGTTTTAGACCTTATCTGGAACCTCCTATCTGAAAATTTGAAAATTCTTCAAAAATTCGTCGAAAATCTTGATGTCTCCAATCTCTTTTTTGTACGTTTTTTCCACGTGTCTTGACATCCAATGTATCCCTGCAAAGTTTGGTGAAGATCTGAGTATGTCGTTTTTGACCTTATCTGGAACATCCTTTCTGAAAATTTGAAAATTCTTAAAAAATTCGTCGAAAATCTTGATGTCTCCAATCTTTTGTTTTGTACGTTTTTTCCACGTGTCTTGACATCCAATGTATCCCTGCAAAGTTTGGTGAAGATCTGAGTATGTAGTTTTTGACCTTATATGGAACCTCCTATCTGAAAATTTGAAAATTCTTAAAAAATTCGTCCAAAATCTTGATGTCTCCAATCTCTTGTTTTGTACGTTTTTTCCACGTGTCTCGACCTCCAATGGATCCCTGCAAAGTTTGGTGAAGATCTGAGTATGTCGTTTTTGACCTTATCTGGAACCTCCCATCTGAAAATTTGAAAATTCTTAAAAAATTCGTCGAAAATCTTGATGTCTCCGATCTCTTGTTTTGTACGTTTTTTCCACGTGTCTTGACATGCAAAGTATTCCTGCAAAGTTTGGTGAAGATCTGAGTATGTAGTTTTTGACCTCATCTGGAACCTCCTATCTGAAAATTTGAAAATTCTTAAAAAATTCGTCCAAAATCTTGATGTCTCCAATCTCTTGTTTTGTACGTTTTTTCCACGTGTCTTGACATCCAATGTATCCCTGCAATGTTTGGTGAAGATCTGAGTATGTAGTTTTTGACCTTATCTGGAACCTCCCATCTGAAAATTTGAAAATTCCTAAAAAATCCGTCCAAAATCTTGATGACCCCAATCTCATGTTTTGTACTTTTTTTCCACGTGTCTCGACCTCCAATGTATCCCTGCAAAGTTTGGTGAAGATCTGAGTATATAGTTTTTGACCTTATATGGAACCTCCTATCTGAAAATTTGAAAATTCTTAAAAAATTCGTCCAAAATCTTGATGTCACCAATCCTATGTTTTGTATGTTTTTTCCACGTGTCTTGACATCCAATGTATCCATGCAAAGTTTGGTGAAGATCTGAGTATGTCGTTTTTGACCTTATCTGGAACCTCCCATCTGAAAATTTGAAAATTCTTAAAAAATTCGTCGAAAATCTTGATGTCTCCGATCTCTTGTTTTGTACGTTTTTTCCACGTGTCTTGACATGCAAAGTATTCCTGCAAAGTTTGGTGAAGATCTGAGTATGTAGTTTTTGACCTCATCTGGAACCTCCTATCTGAAAATTTGAAAATTCTTAAAAAATTCGTCCAAAATCTTGATGTCTCCAATCTCTTGTTTTGTACGTTTTTTCCACGTGTCTTGACATCCAATGTATCCCTGCAATGTTTGGTGAAGATCTGAGTATGTAGTTTTTGACCTTATCTGGAACCTCCCATCTGAAAATTTGAAAATTCCTAAAAAATCCGTCCAAAATCTTGATGACCCCAATCTCTTGTTTTGTACTTTTTTTCCACGTGTCTTGACATCCAATGTATCCCTGCAAAGTTTGGTGAAGATCTGAGTATGTAGTTTTTGATCTTATCTGGAACCTCCTATCTGAAAATTTGAAAATTCTTAAAAAATTCGACCAAAATCTTGATGTTCCGAATCCTATGTTTTGTATGTTTTTTCCACGTGTCTTGACATCCAATGTATCCATGCAAAGTTTGGTGAAGATCTGAGTATGTAGTTTTTGACCTTATATTGAACCTCCCATCTGAAAATTTGAAAATTCTTAAAAAATTCGTCCAAAATCTTGATGACCCCAATCTCTTGTTTTGTACGTTTTTTCCACGTGTCTTGACATCCAAAGTATCCCTGCAAAGTTTGGTGAAGATCTGAGTATGTAGTTTTTGACCTTATATGGAACCTCCTTTCTGAAAATTTGAGAATTCTTAAAAAATTCGTCCAAAATCTTGATGTCTCCAATCTCTTGTTTTGTACGTTTTTTCCACGTGTCTTGACATCCAATGTATCCCTGCAAAGTTTGGTGAAGATCTGAGTATGTAGTTTTTGACCTTATCTGGAACATCCTTTCTGAAAATTTGAAAATTGTTAAAAAATTCGTCCAAAATCTTGATGTCTCCAATCTCTTTTTTGTACGTTTTTTCCACGTGTCTTGACATCCAATGTATCCCTGCAAAGTTTGGTGAAGATCTGAGTATGTAGTTTTTGACCTTATCTGGAACCTCCCATCTGAAAATTTGAAAATTCTTAAAAAATTCGACCAAAATCTTGATGTCTCCAATCTTTTGTTTTGTACGTTTTTTCCACGTGTCTTGACACATAATGTATCCCTGCAGAGTTTGGTGAAGATCTGAGTATGTAGTTTTTGACCTTATATGGAACCTCCTATCTGAAAATTTGAAAATTCTTAAAAAATTCGTCCAAAATCTTGATGTCTCCAATCTCTTGTTTTGTACGTTTTTTCCACGTGTCTTGACATCCAATGTATCCCTGCAAAGTTTGGTGAAGATCTGAGTATGTAGTTTTTGACCTTATCTGGAACCTCCCATCTGAAAATTTGAAAATTCCTAAAAAATCCGTGCAAAATCTTGATGACCCCAATCTCTTGTTTTGTACGTTTTTTCCACGTGTCTTGACATCCAATGTATTCCTGCAATGTTTGGTGAAGATCTGAGTATGTAGTTTTTGACCTTATATGGAACCTCCTATCTGAAAATTTGAAAATTCTTAAAAAATTCGACCAAAATCTTGATGTTCCGAATCCTATGTTTTGTATGTTTTTTCCACGTGTCTTGACATCCAATGTATCCATGCAAAGTTTGGTGAAGATCTGAGTATGTAGTTTTTGACCTTATATTGAACCTCCCATCTGAAAATTTGAAAATTCTTAAAAAATTCTTCCAAAATCTTGATGACCCCAATCTCTTGTTTTGTACGTTTTTTCCACGTGTCTTGACATCCAAAGTATCCCTGCAAAGTTTGGTGAAGATCTGAGTATGTAGTTTTTGACCTTATATTGAACCTCCCATCTGAAAATTTGAAAATTCTTAAAAAATTCGTCCAAAATCTTGATGTCTCCAATCTCTTGTTTTGTACGTTTTTTCCACGTGTCTTGACATGCAAAGTATCCCTGCAACGTTTGGTGAAGATCTGAGTATGTAGTTTTTGACCTTATCTGGAACCTCCTATCTGAAAATTTGAAAATTCTTCAAAAATTCGTCGAAAATCTTGATGTCTCCAATCTCTTGTTTTGTACGTTTTTTCCACGTGTCTTGACATCCAATGTATTCCTGCAATGTTTGGTGGAGATCTGAGTATGTAGTTTTAGACCTTATCTGGAACCTCCTATCTGAAAATTTGAAAATTCTTCAAAAATTCGTCCAAAATCTTGATGTCTCCAATCTCTTGTTTTGTACGTTTTTTCCACGTGTCTCGACCTCCAATGGATCCCTGCAAAGTTTGGTGAAGATCTGAGTATGTCGTTTTTGACCTTATCTGGAACATCCTTTCTGAAAATTTGAAAATTGTTAAAAAATTCGTCCAAAATCTTGATGTCTCCAATCTCTTTTTTGTACGTTTTTTCCACGTGTCTTGACATCCAATGTATCCCTGCAAAGTTTGGTGAAGATCTGAGTATGTAGTTTTTGACCTTATCTGGAACCTCCCATCTGAAAATTTGAAAATTCTTAAAAAATTCGACCAAAATCTTGATGTCTCCAATCTTTTGTTTTGTACGTTTTTTCCACGTGTCTTGACACATAATGTATCCATGCAAAGTTTGGTGAAGATCTGAGTATGTAGTTTTTGACCTTATATGGAACCTCCTATCTGAAAATTTGAAAATTCTTAAAAAATTCGTCCAAAATTTTGATGTCTCCAATCTCTTGTTTTGTACGTTTTTTCCACGTGTCTTGACATCCAATGTATCCATGCAATGTTTGGTGAAGATCTGAGTATGTAGTTTTTGACCTTATATGGAACCTCCTATCTGAAAATTTGAAAATTCTTAAAAAATTCGACCAAAATCTTGATGTCTACAATCTCTTGTTTTGTACGTTTTTTCCACGTGTCTTGACATCCAATGTATCCCTGCAAAGTATGGTGAAGATCTGAGTATGTAGTTTTTGACCTTATATTGAACCTCCCATCTGAAAATTTGAAAATTCTTAAAAAATTCGTCCAAAATCTTGATGTCTCCAATCTCTTGTTTTGTACGTTTTTTCCACGTGTATTGATATCCAATGTATCCCTGCAAAGTTTGGTGAAGATCTGAGTATGTAGTTTTTGACCTTATATGGAACCTCCTATCTGAAAATTTGAAAATTCTTAAAAAATTCGACCAAAATCTTGATGTTCCGAATCCTATGTTTTGTATGTTTTTTCCACGTGTCTTGACATGCAAAGTATTCCTGCAAAGTTTGGTGAAGATCTGAGTATGTAGTTTTTGACCTCATCTGGAACCTCCTATCTGAAAATTTGAAAATTCTTAAAAAATTCGTCGAAAATCTTGATGTCTCCGATCTCTTGTTTTGTACGTTTTTTCCACGTGTCTTGACATGCAAAGTATTCCTGCAAAGTTTGGTGAAGATCTGAGTATGTAGTTTTTGACCTTATCTGGAACCTCCCATCTGAAAATTTGAAAATTCCTAAAAAATCCGTCCAAAATCTTGATGACCCCAATCTCTTGTTTTGTACGTTTTTTCCACGTGTCTTGACATCCAATGTATCCCTGCAATGTTTGGTGAAGATCTGAGTATGTCGTTTTTGACCTTATCTGGAACCTACCATCTGAAAATTTGAAAATTCTTAAAAAATTCGTCGAAAATCTTGATGTCTCCAATCTTTTGTTTTGTACGTTTTTTCCACGTGTCTTGACATGCAAAGTATCCCTGCAACGTTTGGTGAAGATCTGAGTATGTAGTTTTTGACCTTATCTGGAACCTCCTATCTGAAAATTTGAAAATTCTTCAAAAATTCGTCGAAAATCTTGATGTCTCCAATCTCTTGTTTTGTACGTTTTTTCCACGTGTCTTGACATCCAATGTATTCCTGCAATGTTTGGTGGAGATCTGAGTATGTAGTTTTAGACCTTATCTGGAACCTCCTATCTGAAAATTTGAAAATTCTTCAAAAATTCGTCGAAAATCTTGATGTCTCCAATCTCTTTTTTGTACGTTTTTTCCACGTGTCTTGACATCCAATGTATCCCTGCAAAGTTTGGTGAAGATCTGAGTATGTCGTTTTTGACCTTATCTGGAACATCCTTTCTGAAAATTTGAAAATTCTTAAAAAATTCGTCGAAAATCTTGATGTCTCCAATCTCTTGTTTTGTACGTTTTTTCCACGTGTCTTGACATCCAATGTATCCCTGCAAAGTTTGGTGAAGATCTGAGTATGTATTTTTTGACCTTATATGGAACCTCCTATCTGAAAATTTGAAAATTCTTAAAAAATTCGTCCAAAATCTTGATGTCTCCAATCTCTTGTTTTGTACGTTTTTTCCACGTGTCTCGACCTCCAATGGATCCCTGCAAAGTTTGGTGAAGATCTGAGTATGTCGTTTTTGACCTTATCTGGAACCTCCCATCTGAAAATTTGAAAATTCTTAAAAAATTCGTCGAAAATCTTGATGTCTCCGATCTCTTGTTTTGTACGTTTTTTCCACGTGTCTTGACATGCAAAGTATTCCTGCAAAGTTTGGTGAAGATCTGAGTATGTAGTTTTTGACCTCATCTGGAACCTCCTATCTGAAAATTTGAAAATTCTTAAAAAATTCGTCCAAAATCTTGATGTCTCCAATCTCTTGTTTTGTACGTTTTTTCCACGTGTCTTGACATCCAATGTATCCCTGCAATGTTTGGTGAAGATCTGAGTATGTAGTTTTTGACCTTATCTGGAACCTCCCATCTGAAAATTTGAAAATTCCTAAAAAATCCGTCCAAAATCTTGATGACCCCAATCTCTTGTTTTGTACTTTTTTTCCACGTGTCTCGACCTCCAATGTATCCCTGCAAAGTTTGGTGAAGATCTGAGTATATAGTTTTTGACCTTATATGGAACCTCCTATCTGAAAATTTGAAAATTCTTAAAAAATTCGTCCAAAATCTTGATGTCACCAATCCTATGTTTTGTATGTTTTTTCCACGTGTCTTAACATCCAATGTATCCATGCAAAGTTTGGTGAAGATCTGAGTATGTCGTTTTTGACCTTATCTGGAACCTCCCATCTGAAAATTTGAAAATTCTTAAAAAATTCGTCGAAAATCTTGATGTCTCCGATCTCTTGTTTTGTACGTTTTTTCCACGTGTCTTGACATGCAAAGTATTCCTGCAAAGTTTGGTGAAGATCTGAGTATGTAGTTTTTGACCTCATCTGGAACCTCCTATCTGAAAATTTGAAAATTCTTAAAAAATTCGTCCAAAATCTTGATGTCTCCAATCTCTTGTTTTGTACGTTTTTTCCACGTGTCTTGACATCCAATGTATCCCTGCAATGTTTGGTGAAGATCTGAGTATGTAGTTTTTGACCTTATCTGGAACCTCCCATCTGAAAATTTGAAAATTCCTAAAAAATCCGTCCAAAATCTTGATGACCCCAATCTCTTGTTTTGTACTTTTTTTCCACGTGTCTTGACATCCAATGTATCCCTGCAAAGTTTGGTGAAGATCTGAGTATGTAGTTTTTGATCTTATCTGGAACCTCCTATCTGAAAATTTGAAAATTCTTAAAAAATTCGTCCAAAATCTTGATGTCTCCAATCTCTTGTTTTGTACGTTTTTTCCACGTGTCTTGATATCCAATGTATCCCTGCAAAGTTTGGTGAAGATCTGAGTATGTTGTTTTTGACCTTATCTGGAACATCCTTTCTGAAAATTTGAAAATTGTTAAAAAATTCGTCCAAAATCTTGATGTCTCCTATCTCTTGTTTTGTACGTTTTTTCCACGTGTCTTGACATCCAATGTATCCCTGCAAAGTTTGGTGAAGATCTGAGTATGTAGTTTTTGACCTTATCTGGAACCTCCCATCTGAAAATTTGAAAATTCTTAAAAAATTCGACCAATATCTTGATGTCTCCAATCTCTTGTTTTGTACGTTTTTTCCACGTGTCTTGACACATAATGTATCCATGCAAAGTTTGGTGAAGATCTGAGTATGTAGTTTTTGACCTTATATGGAACCTCCTATCTGAAAATTTAAAAATTCTTAAAAAATTCGTCCAAAATCTTGATGTCTCCAATCTCTTGTTTTGTACGTTTTTTCCACGTGTTTTGACATCCAATGTATCCCTGCAAAGTTTGGTGAAGATCTGAGTATGTAGTTTTTGACCTTATCTGGAACCTCCCATCTGAAAATTTGAAAATTCTTAAAAAATTCGACCAAAATCTTGATGTCTCCAATCTTTTGTTTTGTACGTTTTTTCCACGTGTCTTGACACATAATGTATCCCTGCAAAGTTTGGTGAAGATCTGAGTATGTAGTTTTTGACCTTATCTGGAACCTCCCATCTGAAAATTTGAAAATTCCTAAAAAATCCGTGCAAAATCTTGATGACCCCAATCTCTTGTTTTGTACGTTTTTTCCACGTGTCTTGACATCCAATGTATTCCTGCAATGTTTGGTGAAGATCTGAGTATGTAGTTTTTGACCTTATATGGAACCTCCTATCTGAAAATTTGAAAATTCTTAAAAAATTCGACCAAAATCTTGATGTTCCGAATCCTATGTTTTGTATGTTTTTTCCACGTGTCTTGACATCCAATGTATCCATGCAAAGTTTGGTGAAGATCTGAGTATGTAGTTTTTGACCTTATATTGAACCTCCCATCTGAAAATTTGAAAATTCTTAAAAAATTCGTCCAAAATCTTGATGACCCCAATCTCTTGTTTTGTACGTTTTTTCCACGTGTCTTGACATCCAAAGTATCCCTGCAAAGTTTGGTGAAGATCTGAGTATGTAGTTTTTGACCTTATATTGAACCTCCCATCTGAAAATTTGAAAATTCTTAAAAAATTCGTCCAAAATCTTGATGTCTCCAATCTCTTGTTTTGTACGTTTTTTCCACGTGTCTTGACATCCAATGTATCCATGCAAAGTTTGGTGAAGATCTGAGTATGTCGTTTTTGACCTTATCTGGAACCTCCCATCTGAAAATTTGAAAATTCTTAAAAAATTCGTCGAAAATCTTGATGTCTCCAATCTTTTGTTTTGTACGTTTTTTCCACGTGTCTTGACATGCAAAGTATCCCTGCAACGTTTGGTGAAGATCTGAGTATGTAGTTTTTGACCTTATCTGGAACCTCCTATCTGAAAATTTGAAAATTCTTCAAAAATTCGTCGAAAATCTTGATGTCTCCAATCTCTTGTTTTGTACGTTTTTTCCACGTGTCTTGACATCCAATGTATTCCTGCAATGTTTGGTGGAGATCTGAGTATGTAGTTTTAGACCTTATCTGGAACCTCCTATCTGAAAATTTGAAAATTCTTCAAAAATTCGTCCAAAATCTTGATGTCTCCAATCTCTTGTTTTGTACGTTTTTTCCACGTGTCTCGACCTCCAATGGATCCCTGCAAAGTTTGGTGAAGATCTGAGTATGTCGTTTTTGACCTTATCTGGAACATCCTTTCTGAAAATTTGAAAATTCTTAAAAAATTCGTCGAAAATCTTGATGTCTCCAATCTCTTGTTTTGTACGTTTTTTCCACGTGTCTTGACATCCAATGTATCCCTGCAAAGTTTGGTGAAGATCTGAGTATGTAGTTTTTGACCTTATATGGAACCACCTATCTGAAAATTTGAAAATTCTTAAAAAATTCGTCCAAAATCTTGATGTCTCCAATCTCTTGTTTTGTACGTTTTTTCCACGTGTCTCGACATCCAATGGATCCCTGCAAAGTTTGGTGAAGATCTGAGTATGTCGTTTTTGACCTTATCTGGAACCTGTCATCTGAAAATTTGAAAATTCTTAAAAAATTCGTCGAAAATCTTGATGTCTCCGATCTCTTGTTTTGTACGTTTTTTCCACGTGTCTTGACATGCAAAGTATTCCTGCAAAGTTTGGTGAAGATCTGAGTATGTAGTTTTTGACCTCATCTGGAACCTCCTATCTGAAAATTTGAAAATTCTTAAAAAATTCGTCCAAAATCTTGATGTCTCCAATCTCTTGTTTTGTACGTTTTTTCCACGTGTCTTGACATCCAATGTATCCCTGCAATGTTTGGTGAAGATCTGAGTATGTAGTTTTTGACCTTATCTGGAACCTCCCATCTGAAAATTTGAAAATTCCTAAAAAATCCGTCCAAAATCTTGATGACCCCAATCTCTTGTTTTGTACTTTTTTTCCACGTGTCTCGACCTCCAATGTATCCCTGCAAAGTTTGGTGAAGATCTGAGTATGTAGTTTTTGACCTTATATGGAACCTCCTATCTGAAAATTTGAAAATTCTTAAAAAATTCGTCCAAAATCTTGATGTCACCAATCCTATGTTTTGTATGTTTTTTCCACGTGTCTTGACATCCAATGTATCCATGCAAAGTTTGGTGAAGATCTGAGTATGTCGTTTATGACCTTATCTGGAACCTCCCATCTGAAAATTTGAAAATTCTTAAAAAATTCGTCGAAAATCTTGATGTCTCCGATCTCTTGTTTTGTACGTTTTTTCCACGTGTCTTGACATGCAAAGTATTCCTGCAAAGTTTGGTGAAGATCTGAGTATGTAGTTTTTGACCTCATCTGGAACCTCCTATCTGAAAATTTGAAAATTCTTAAAAAATTCGTCCAAAATCTTGATGTCTCCAATCTCTTGTTTTGTACGTTTTTTCCACGTGTCTTGACATCCAATGTATCCCTGCAATGTTTGGTGAAGATCTGAGTATGTAGTTTTTGACCTTATCTGGAACCTCCCATCTGAAAATTTGAAAATTCCTAAAAAATCCGTCCAAAATCTTGATGACCCCAATCTCTTGTTTTGTACTTTTTTTCTACGTGTCTTGACATCCAATGTATCCCTGCAAAGTTTGGTGAAGATCTGAGTATGTAGTTTTTGATCTTATCTGGAACCTCCTATCTGAAAATTTGAAAATTCTTAAAAAATTCGTCCAAAATCTTGATGTCTCCAATCTCTTGTTTTGTACGTTTTTTCCACGTGTCTTGATATCCAATGTATCCCTGCAAAGTTTGGTGAAGATCTGAGTATGTTGTTTTTGACCTTATCTGGAACATCCTTTCTGAAAATTTGAAAATTGTTAAAAAATTCGTCCAAAATCTTGATGTCTCCTATCTCTTGTTTTGTACGTTTTTTCCACGTGTCTTGACATCCAATGTATCCCTGCAAAGTTTGGTGAAGATCTGAGTATGTAGTTTTTGACCTTATCTGGAACCTCCCAACTGAAAATTTGAAAATTCTTAAAAAATTCGACCAATATCTTGATGTCTCCAATCTCTTGTTTTGTACGTTTTTTCCACGTGTCTTGACACATAATGTATCCATGCAAAGTTTGGTGAAGATCTGAGTATGTAGTTTTTGACCTTATATGGAACCTCCTATCTGAAAATTTAAAAATTCTTAAAAAATTCGTCCAAAATCTTGATGTCTCCAATCTCTTGTTTTGTACGTTTTTTCCACGTGTCTTGACATCCAATGTATCCCTGCAAAGTTTGGTGAAGATCTGAGTATGTAGTTTTTGACCTTATCTGGAACCTCCCATCTGAAAATTTGAAAATTCTTAAAAAATTCGACCAAAATCTTGATGTCTCCAATCTTTTGTTTTGTACGTTTTTTCCACGTGTCTTGACACATAATGTATCCATGCAAAGTTTGGTGAAGATCTGAGTATGTAGTTTTTGACCTTATATGGAACCTCCTATCTGAAAATTTGAAAATTCTTAAAAAATTCGTCCAAAATCTTGATGTCTCCAATCTCTTGTTTTGTACGTTTTTTCCACGTGTCTTGACATCCAATGTATCCCTGCAAAGTTTGGTGAAGATCTGAGTATGTAGTTTTTGACCTTATCTGGAACCTCCCATCTGAAAATTTGAAAATTCTTAAAAAATTCGACCAAAATCTTGATGTCTCCAATCTTTTGTTTTGTACGTTTTTTCCACGTGTCTTGACACATAATGTATCCCTGCAAAGTTTGGTGAAGATCTGAGTATGTAGTTTTTGACCTTATCTGGAACCTCCCATCTGAAAATTTGAAAATTCCTAAAAAATCCGTGCAAAATCTTGATGACCCCAATCTCTTGTTTTGTACGTTTTTTCCACGTGTCTTGACATCCAATGTATTCCTGCAATGTTTGGTGAAGATCTGAGTATGTAATTTTTGACCTTATATGGAACCTCCTATCTGAAAATTTGAAAATTCTTAAAAAATTCGACCAAAATCTTGATGTTCCGAATCCTATGTTTTGTATGTTTTTTCCACGTGTCTTGACATCCAATGTATCCATGCAAAGTTTGGTGAAGATCTGAGTATGTAGTTTTTGACCTTATATTGAACCTCCCATCTGAAAATTTGAAAATTCTTAAAAAATTCGTCCAAAATCTTGATGACCCCAATCTCTTGTTTTGTACGTTTTTTCCACGTGTCTTGACATCCAAAGTATCCCTGCAAAGTTTGGTGAAGATCTGAGTATGTAGTTTTTGACCTTATATTGAACCTCCCATCTGAAAATTTGAAAAATCTTAAAAAATTCGTCCAAAATCTTGATGTCTCCAATCTCTTGTTTTGTAGGTTTTTTCCACGTGTCTTGACATCCAATGTATCCATGCAAAGTTTGGTGAAGATCTGAGTATGTCGTTTTTGACCTTATCTGGAACCTCCCATCTGAAAATTTGAAAATTCTTAAAAAATTCGTCGAAAATCTTGATGTCTCCAATCTTTTATTTTGTACGTTTTTTCCACGTGTCTTGACATGCAAAGTATCCCTGCAACGTTTGGTGAAGATCTGAGTATGTAGTTTTTGACCTTATCTGGAACCTCCTATCTGAAAATTTGAAAATTCTTCAAAAATTCGTCGAAAATCTTGATGTCTCCAATCTCTTGTTTTGTACGTTTTTTCCACGTGTCTTGACATCCAATGTATTCCTGCAATGTTTGGTGGAGATCTGAGTATGTAGTTTTAGACCTTATCTGGAACCTCCTCTCTGAAAATTTGAAAATTCTTAAAAAATTCGTCGAAAATCTTGATGTCTCCAATCTCTTGTTTTGTACGTTTTTTCCACGTGTCTCGACCTCCAATGGATCCCTGCAAAGTTTGGTGAAGATCTGAGTATGTAGTTTTTGACCTTATATGGAACCTCCTATCTGAAAATTTGAAAATTCTTAAAAAATTCGTCCAAAATCTTGATGTCTCCAATCTCTTGTTTTGTACGTTTTTTCCACGTGTCTCGACATCCAATGGATCCCTGCAAAGTTTGGTGAAGATCTGAGTATGTCGTTTTTGACCTTATCTGGAACCTCCCATCTGAAAATTTGAAAATTCTTAAAAAATTCGTCGAAAATCTTGATGTCTCCGATCTCTTGTTTTGTACGTTTTTTCCACTTGTCTTGACATGCAAAGTATTCCTGCAAAGTTTGGTGAAGATCTGAGTATGTAGTTTTTGACCTCATCTGGAACCTCCTATCTGAAAATTTGAAAATTCTTAAAAAATTCGTCCAAAATCTTGATGTCTCCAATCTCTTGTTTTGTACGTTTTTTCCACGTGTCTTGACATCCAATGTATCCCTGCAATGTTTGGTGAAGATCTGAGTATGTAGTTTTTGACCTTATCTGGAACCTCCCATCTGAAAATTTGAAAATTCCTAAAAAATCCGTCCAAAATCTTGATGACCCCAATCTCTTGTTTTGTACTTTTTTTCCACGTGTCTCGACCTCCAATGTATCCCTGCAAAGTTTGGTGAAGATCTGAGTATGTAGTTTTTGACCTTATATGGAACCTCCTATCTGAAAATTTGAAAATTCTTAAAAAATTCGTCCAAAATCTTGATGTCACCAATCCTATGTTTTGTATGTTTTTTCCACGTGTCTTGACATCCAATGTATCCATGCAAAGTTTGGTGAAGATCTGAGTATGTCGTTTTTGACCTTATCTGGAACCTCCCATCTGAAAATTTGAAAATTCTTAAAAAATTCGTCGAAAATCTTGATGTCTCCGATCTCTTGTTTTGTACGTTTTTTCCACGTGTCTTGACATGCAAAGTATTCCTGCAAAGTTTGGTGAAGATCTGAGTATGTAGTTTTTGACCTTATCTGGAACCTCCCATCTGAAAATTTGAAAATTCCTAAAAAATCCGTCCAAAATCTTGATGACCCCAATCTCTTGTTTTGTACTTTTTTTCCACGTGTCTTGACATCCAATGTATCCCTGCAAAGTTTGGTGAAGATCTGAGTATGTAGTTTTTGATCTTATCTGGAACCTCCTATCTGAAAATTTGAAAATTCTTAAAAAATTCGTCCAAAATCTTGATGTCTCCAATCTCTTGTTTTGTACGTTTTTTCCACGTGTCTTGATATCCAATGTATCCCTGCAAAGTTTGGTGAAGATCTGAGTATGTTGTTTTTGACCTTATCTGGAACATCCTTTCTGAAAATTTGAAAATTGTTAAAAAATTCGTCCAAAATCTTGATGTCTCCTATCTCTTGTTTTGTACGTTTTTTCCACGTGTCTTGACATCCAATGTATCCCTGCAAAGTTTGGTGAAGATCTGAGTATGTAGTTTTTGACCTTATCTGGAACCTCCCAACTGAAAATTTGAAAATTCTTAAAAAATTCGACCAATATCTTGATGTCTCCAATCTCTTGTTTTGTACGTTTTTTCCACGTGTCTTGACACATAATGTATCCATGCAAAGTTTGGTGAAGATCTGAGTATGTAGTTTTTGACCTTATATGGAACCTCCTATCTGAAAATTTAAAAATTCTTAAAAAATTCGTCCAAAATCTTGATGTCTCCAATCTCTTGTTTTGTACGTTTTTTCCACGTGTCTTGACATCCAATGTATCCCTGCAAAGTTTGGTGAAGATCTGAGTATGTAGTTTTTGACCTTATCTGGAACCTCCCATCTGAAAATTTGAAAATTCTTAAAAAATTCGACCAAAATCTTGATGTCTCCAATCTTTTGTTTTGTACGTTTTTTCCACGTGTCTTGACACATAATGTATCCATGCAAAGTTTGGTGAAGATCTGAGTATGTAGTTTTTGACCTTATATGGAACCTCCTATCTGAAAATTTGAAAATTCTTAAAAAATTCGTCCAAAATCTTGATGTCTCCAATCTCTTGTTTTGTACGTTTTTTCCACGTGTCTTGACATCCAATGTATCCCTGCAAAGTTTGGTGAAGATCTGAGTATGTAGTTTTAGACCTTATCTGGAACCTCCCATCTGAAAATTTGAAAATTCCTAAAAAATCCGTGCAAAATCTTGATGACCCCAATCTCTTGTTTTGTACGTTTTTTCCACGTGTCTTGACATCCAATGTATTCCTGCAATGTTTGGTGAAGATCTGAGTATGTAGTTTTTGACCTTATATGGAACCTCCTATCTGAAAATTTGAAAATTCTTAAAAAATTCGACCAAAATCTTGATGTTCCGAATCCTATGTTTTGTATGTTTTTTCCACGTGTCTTGACATCCAATGTATCCATGCAAAGTTTGGTGAAGATCTGAGTATGTAGTTTTTGACCTTATATTGAACCTCCCATCTGAAAATTTGAAAATTCTTAAAAAATTCGTCCAAAATCTTGATGACCCCAATCTCTTGTTTTGTACGTTTTTTCCACGTGTCTTGACATCCAAAGTATCCCTGCAAAGTTTGGTGAAGATCTGAGTATGTAGTTTTTGACCTTATATTGAACCTCCCATCTGAAAATTTGAAAATTCTTAAAAAATTCGTCCAAAATCTTGATGTCCCCAATCTCTTGTTTTGTACGTTTTTTCCACGTGTCTTGACATCCAATGTATCCATGCAAAGTTTGGTGAAGATCTGAGTATGTCGTTTTTGACCTTATATGGAACCTCCCATCTGAAAATTTGAAAATTCTTAAAAAATTCGTCGAAAATCTTGATGTCTCCAATCTTTTGTTTTGTACGTTTTTTCCACGTGTCTTGACATGCAAAGTATCCCTGCAACGTTTGGTGAAGATCTGAGTATGTAGTTTTTGACCTTATCTGGAACCTCCTATCTGAAAATTTGAAAATACTTCAAAAATTCGTCGAAAATCTTGATGTCTCCAATCTCTTGTTTTGTACGTTTTTTCCACGTGTCTTGACATCCAATGTATTCCTGCAATGTTTGGTGGAGATCTGAGTATGTAGTTTTAGACCTTATCTGGAACCTCCTATCTGAAAATTTGAAAATTCTTCAAAAATTCGTCCAAAATCTTGATGTCTCCAATCTCTTGTTTTGTACGTTTTTTCCACGTGTCTCGACCTCCAATGGATCCCTGCAAAGTTTGGTGAAGATCTGAGTATGTCGTTTTTGACCTTATCTGGAACATCCTTTCTGAAAATTTGAAAATTCTTAAAAAATTCGTCGAAAATCTTGATGTCTCCAATCTCTTGTTTTGTACGTTTTTTCCACGTGTCTTGACACATAATGTATCCATGCAAAGTTTGGTGAAGATCTGAGTATGTAGTTTTTGACCTTATATGGAACCTCCTATCTGAAAATTTAAAAATTCTTAAAAAATTCGTCCAAAATCTTGATGTCTCCAATCTCTTGTTTTGTACGTTTTTTCCACGTGTCTTGACATCCAATGTATCCCTGCAAAGTTTGGTGAAGATCTGAGTATGTAGTTTTTGACCTTATCTGGAACCTCCCATCTGAAAATTTGAAAATTCTTAAAAAATTCGACCAAAATCTTGATGTCTCCAATCTTTTGTTTTGTACGTTTTTTCCACGTGTCTTGACACATAATGTATCCATGCAAAGTTTGGTGAAGATCTGAGTATGTAGTTTTTGACCTTATATGGAACCTCCTATCTGAAAATTTGAAAATTCTTAAAAAATTCGTCCAAAATCTTGATGTCTCCAATCTCTTGTTTTGTACGTTTTTTCCACGTGTCTTGACATCCAATGTATCCCTGCAAAGTTTGGTGAAGATCTGAGTATGTAGTTTTTGACCTTATCTGGAACCTCCCATCTGAAAATTTGAAAATTCTTAAAAAATTCGACCAAAATCTTGATGTCTCCAATCTTTTGTTTTGTACGTTTTTTCCACGTGTCTTGACACATAATGTATCCCTGCAAAGTTTGGTGAAGATCTGAGTATGTAGTTTTTGACCTTATCTGGAACCTCCCATCTGAAAATTTGAAAATTCCTAAAAAATCCGTGCAAAATCTTGATGACCCCAATCTCTTGTTTTGTACGTTTTTTCCACGTGTCTTGACATCCAATGTATTCCTGCAATGTTTGGTGAAGATCTGAGTATGTAATTTTTGACCTTATATGGAACCTCCTATCTGAAAATTTGAAAATTCTTAAAAAATTCGACCAAAATCTTGATGTTCCGAATCCTATGTTTTGTATGTTTTTTCCACGTGTCTTGACATCCAATGTATCCATGCAAAGTTTGGTGAAGATCTGAGTATGTAGTTTTTGACCTTATATTGAACCTCCCATCTGAAAATTTGAAAATTCTTAAAAAATTCGTCCAAAATCTTGATGACCCCAATCTCTTGTTTTGTACGTTTTTTCCACGTGTCTTGACATCCAAAGTATCCCTGCAAAGTTTGGTGAAGATCTGAGTATGTAGTTTTTGACCTTATATTGAACCTCCCATCTGAAAATTTGAAAAATCTTAAAAAATTCGTCCAAAATCTTGATGTCTCCAATCTCTTGTTTTGTAGGTTTTTTCCACGTGTCTTGACATCCAATGTATCCATGCAAAGTTTGGTGAAGATCTGAGTATGTCGTTTTTGACCTTATCTGGAACCTCCCATCTGAAAATTTGAAAATTCTTAAAAAATTCGTCGAAAATCTTGATGTCTCCAATCTTTTATTTTGTACGTTTTTTCCACGTGTCTTGACATGCAAAGTATCCCTGCAACGTTTGGTGAAGATCTGAGTATGTAGTTTTTGACCTTATCTGGAACCTCCTATCTGAAAATTTGAAAATTCTTCAAAAATTCGTCGAAAATCTTGATGTCTCCAATCTCTTGTTTTGTACGTTTTTTCCACGTGTCTTGACATCCAATGTATTCCTGCAATGTTTGGTGGAGATCTGAGTATGTAGTTTTAGACCTTATCTGGAACCTCCTCTCTGAAAATTTGAAAATTCTTCAAAAATTCGTCCAAAATCTTGATGTCTCCAATCTCTTGTTTTGTACGTTTTTTCCACGTGTCTCGACCTCCAATGGATCCCTGCAAAGTTTGGTGAAGATCTGAGTATGTCGTTTTTGACCTTATCTGGAACATCCTTTCTGAAAATTTGAAAATTCTTAAAAAATTCGTCGAAAATCTTGATGTCTCCAATCTCTTGTTTTGTACGTTTTTTCCACGTGTCTTGACATCCAATGTATCCCTGCAAAGTTTGGTGAAGATCTGAGTATGTAGTTTTTGACCTTATATGGAACCTCCTATCTGAAAATTTGAAAATTCTTAAAAAATTCGTCCAAAATCTTGATGTCTCCAATCTCTTGTTTTGTACGTTTTTTCCACGTGTCTCGACATCCAATGGATCCCTGCAAAGTTTGGTGAAGATCTGAGTATGTCGTTTTTGACCTTATCTGGAACCTCCCATCTGAAAATTTGAAAATTCTTAAAAAATTCGTCGAAAATCTTGATGTCTCCGATCTCTTGTTTTGTACGTTTTTTCCACTTGTCTTGACATGCAAAGTATTCCTGCAAAGTTTGGTGAAGATCTGAGTATGTAGTTTTTGACCTCATCTGGAACCTCCTATCTGAAAATTTGAAAATTCTTAAAAAATTCGTCCAAAATCTTGATGTCTCCAATCTCTTGTTTTGTACGTTTTTTCCACGTGTCTTGACATCCAATGTATCCCTGCAATGTTTGGTGAAGATCTGAGTATGTAGTTTTTGACCTTATCTGGAACCTCCCATCTGAAAATTTGAAAATTCCTAAAAAATCCGTCCAAAATCTTGATGACCCCAATCTCTTGTTTTGTACTTTTTTTCCACGTGTCTCGACCTCCAATGTATCCCTGCAAAGTTTGGTGAAGATCTGAGTATGTAGTTTTTGACCTTATATGGAACCTCCTATCTGAAAATTTGAAAATTCTTAAAAAATTCGTCCAAAATCTTGATGTCACCAATCCTATGTTTTGTATGTTTTTTCCACGTGTCTTGACATCCAATGTATCCATGCAAAGTTTGGTGAAGATCTGAGTATGTCGTTTTTGACCTTATCTGGAACCTCCCATCTGAAAATTTGAAAATTCTTAAAAAATTCGTCGAAAATCTTGATGTCTCCGATCTCTTGTTTTGTACGTTTTTTCCACGTGTCTTGACATGCAAAGTATTCCTGCAAAGTTTGGTGAAGATCTGAGTATGTAGTTTTTGACCTTATCTGGAACCTCCCATCTGAAAATTTGAAAATTCCTAAAAAATCCGTCCAAAATCTTGATGACCCCAATCTCTTGTTTTGTACTTTTTTTCCACGTGTCTTGACATCCAATGTATCCCTGCAAAGTTTGGTGAAGATCTGAGTATGTAGTTTTTGATCTTATCTGGAACCTCCTATCTGAAAATTTGAAAATTCTTAAAAAATTCGTCCAAAATCTTGATGTCTCCAATCTCTTGTTTTGTACGTTTTTTCCACGTGTCTTGATATCCAATGTATCCCTGCAAAGTTTGGTGAAGATCTGAGTATGTTGTTTTTGACCTTATCTGGAACATCCTTTCTGAAAATTTGAAAATTGTTAAAAAATTCGTCCAAAATCTTGATGTCTCCTATCTCTTGTTTTGTACGTTTTTTCCACGTGTCTTGACATCCAATGTATCCCTGCAAAGTTTGGTGAAGATCTGAGTATGTAGTTTTTGACCTTATCTGGAACCTCCCAACTGA
Organism: Lepisma saccharinum; assembly: GCF_977018435.1. NCBI lineage: Eukaryota > Metazoa > Arthropoda > Insecta > Zygentoma > Lepismatidae > Lepisma > Lepisma saccharinum. Next base: position 90,414 of record NW_028143368.1, read on the forward strand.
AAATTTGAAAATTCTTAAAAAATTCGACCAATATCTTGATGTCTCCAATCTCTTGTTTTGTACGTTTTTTCCACGTGTCTTGACACATAATGTATCCATGCAAAGTTTGGTGAAGATCTGAGTATGTAGTTTTTGACCTTATATGGAACCTCCTATCTGAAAATTTAAAAATTCTTAAAAAATTCGTCCAAAATCTTGATGTCTCCAATCTCTTGTTTTGTACGTTTTTTCCACGTGTCTTGACATCCAATGTATCCCTGCAAAGTTTGGTGAAGATCTGAGTATGTAGTTTTTGACCTTATCTGGAACCTCCCATCTGAAAATTTGAAAATTCTTAAAAAATTCGACCAAAATCTTGATGTCTCCAATCTTTTGTTTTGTACGTTTTTTCCACGTGTCTTGACACATAATGTATCCATGCAAAGTTTGGTGAAGATCTGAGTATGTAGTTTTTGACCTTATATGGAACCTCCTATCTGAAAATTTGAAAATTCTTAAAAAATTCGTCCAAAATCTTGATGTCTCCAATCTCTTGTTTTGTACGTTTTTTCCACGTGTCTTGACATCCAATGTATCCCTGCAAAGTTTGGTGAAGATCTGAGTATGTAGTTTTAGACCTTATCTGGAACCTCCCATCTGAAAATTTGAAAATTCCTAAAAAATCCGTGCAAAATCTTGATGACCCCAATCTCTTGTTTTGTACGTTTTTTCCACGTGTCTTGACATCCAATGTATTCCTGCAATGTTTGGTGAAGATCTGAGTATGTAGTTTTTGACCTTATATGGAACCTCCTATCTGAAAATTTGAAAATTCTTAAAAAATTCGACCAAAATCTTGATGTTCCGAATCCTATGTTTTGTATGTTTTTTCCACGTGTCTTGACATCCAATGTATCCATGCAAAGTTTGGTGAAGATCTGAGTATGTAGTTTTTGACCTTATATTGAACCTCCCATCTGAAAATTTGAAAATTCTTAAAAAATTCGTCCAAAATCTTGATGACCCCAATCTCTTGTTTTGTACGTTTTTTCCACGTGTCTTGACATCCAAAGTATCCCTGCAAAGTTTGGTGAAGATCTGAGTATGTAGTTTTTGACCTTATATTGAACCTCCCATCTGAAAATTTGAAAATTCTTAAAAAATTCGTCCAAAATCTTGATGTCCCCAATCTCTTGTTTTGTACGTTTTTTCCACGTGTCTTGACATCCAATGTATCCATGCAAAGTTTGGTGAAGATCTGAGTATGTCGTTTTTGACCTTATCTGGAACCTCCCATCTGAAAATTTGAAAATTCTTAAAAAATTCGTCGAAAATCTTGATGTCTCCAATCTTTTGTTTTGTACGTTTTTTCCACGTGTCTTGACATGCAAAGTATCCCTGCAACGTTTGGTGAAGATCTGAGTATGTAGTTTTTGACCTTATCTGGAACCTCCTATCTGAAAATTTGAAAATACTTCAAAAATTCGTCGAAAATCTTGATGTCTCCAATCTCTTGTTTTGTACGTTTTTTCCACGTGTCTTGACATCCAATGTATTCCTGCAATGTTTGGTGGAGATCTGAGTATGTAGTTTTAGACCTTATCTGGAACCTCCTATCTGAAAATTTGAAAATTCTTCAAAAATTCGTCCAAAATCTTGATGTCTCCAATCTCTTGTTTTGTACGTTTTTTCCACGTGTCTCGACCTCCAATGGATCCCTGCAAAGTTTGGTGAAGATCTGAGTATGTCGTTTTTGACCTTATCTGGAACATCCTTTCTGAAAATTTGAAAATTCTTAAAAAATTCGTCGAAAATCTTGATGTCTCCAATCTCTTGTTTTGTACGTTTTTTCCACGTGTCTTGACATCCAATGTATCCCTGCAAAGTTTGGTGAAGATCTGAGTCTGTAGTTTTTGACCTTATATGGAACCTCCTATCTGAAAATTTGAAAATTCTTAAAAAATTCGTCCAAAATCTTGATGTCTCCAATCTCTTGTTTTGTACGTTTTTTCCACGTGTCTCGACCTCCAATGGATCCCTGCAAAGTTTGGTGAAGATCTGAGTATGTCGTTTTTGACCTTATCTGGAACCTCCCATCTGAAAATTTGAAAATTCTTAAAAAATTCGTCGAAAATCTTGATGTCTCCGATCTCTTGTTTTGTACGTTTTTTCCACGTGTCTTGACATGCAAAGTATTCCTGCAAAGTTTGGTGAAGATCTGAGTATGTAGTTTTTGACCTCATCTGCAACCTCCTATCTGAAAATTTGAAAATTCTTAAAAAATTCGTCCAAAATCTTGATGTCTCCAATCTCTTGTTTTGTACGTTTTTTCCACGTGTCTTGACATCCAATGTATCCCTGCAATGTTTGGTGAAGATCTGAGTATGTAGTTTTTGACCTTATCTGGAACCTCCCATCTGAAAATTTGAAAATTCCTAAAAAATCCGTCCAAAATCTTGATGACCCCAATCTCTTGTTTTGTACTTTTTTTCCACGTGTCTCGACCTCCAATGTATCCCTGCAAAGTTTGGTGAAGATCTGAGTTTGTAGTTTTTGACCTTATATGGAACCTCCTATCTGAAAATTTGAAAATTCTTAAAAAATTCGTCCAAAATCTTGATGTCACCAATCCTATGTTTTGTATGTTTTTTCCACGTGTCTTGACATCCAATGTATCCATGCAAAGTTTGGTGAAGATCTGAGTATGTCGTTTTTGACCTTATCTGGAACCTCCCATCTGAAAATTTGAAAATTCTTAAAAAATTCGTCGAAAATCTTGATGTCTCCGATCTCTTGTTTTGTACGTTTTTTCCACGTGTCTTGACATGCAAAGTATCCCTGCAACGTTTGGTGAAGATCTGAGTATGTAGTTTTTGACCTTATCTGGAACCTCCTATCTGAAAATTTGAAAATTCTTCAAAAATTCGTCGAAAATCTTGATGTCTCCTATCTCTTGTTTTGTACGTTTTTTCCACGTGTCTTGACATCCAATGTATCCCTGCAATGTTTGGTGGAGATCTGAGTATGTAGTTTTTGACTTTATCTGGGACCTCCTATCAGAAAATTTGAAAATTCTTCAAAAATTCGTCCAAAATCTTGATGTCTCCAATCTCTTGTTTTGTACGTTTTTTCCACGTGTCTCGACCTCCAATGTATCCCTGCAAAGTTTGGTGAAGATCTGAGTATGTCGTTTTTGACCTTATCTGGAACATCCTTTCTGAAAATTTGAAAATTCTTAAAAAATTCGTCGAAAATCTTGATGTCTCCAATCTCTTGTTTTGTACGTTTTTTCCACGTGTCTTGACATCCAATGTATCCCTGCAAAGTTTGGTGAAGATCTGAGTATGTAGTTTTTGACCTTATATGGAACCTCCTTTCTGAAAATTTGAAAATTCTCAAAAAATTCGTCCATAATCTTGATGTCTCCAATCTCTTGTTTTGTACGTTTTTTCCACGTGTCTTGACATCCAATGTATCCCTGCAAAGTTTGGTGAAGATCTGAGTATGTAGTTTTTGACCTTATCTGGAACCTCCCATCTGAAAATTTGAAAATTCTTAAAAAATTCGACCAAAATCTTGATGTCTCCAATCTCTTGTTTTGTACGTTTTTTCCACGTGTCTTGACATCCAATGTATCCCTGCAAAGTTTGGTGAAGATCTGAGTATGTAGTTTTTGACCTTATATTGAACCTCCCATCTGAAAATTTGAAAATTCTTAAAAAATTCGTCCAAAATCTTGATGACCCCAATCTCTTGTTTTGTACGTTTTTTCCACGTGTCTTGACATCCAAAGTATCCCTGCAAAGTTTGGTGAAGATCTGAGTATGTAGTTTTTGACCTTATATTGAACCTCCCATCTGAAAATTTGAAAATCCTTAAAAAATTCGTCCAAAATCTTGATGTCTCCAATCTCTTGTTTTGTACGTTTTTTCCACGTGTCTTGACATCCAATGTATCCATGCAAAGTTTGGTGAAGATCTGAGTATGTCGTTTTTGACCTTATCTGGAACCTCCCATCTGAAAATTTGAAAATTCTTAAAAAATTCGTCGAAAATCTTGATGTCTCCAATCTTTTGTTTTGTACGTTTTTTCCACGTGTCTTGACATGCAAAGTATCCCTGCAACGTTTGGTGAAGATCTGAGTATGTAGTTTTTGACCTTATCTGGAACCTCCTATCTGAAAATTTGAAAATTCTTCAAAAATTCGTCGAAAATCTTGATGTCTCCAATCTCTTGTTTTGTACGTTTTTTCCACGTGTCTTGACATCCAATGTATTCCTGCAATGTTTGGTGGAGATCTGAGTATGTAGTTTTAGACCTTATCTGGAACCTCCTATCTGAAAATTTGAAAATTCTTCAAAAATTCGTCCAAAATCTTGATGTCTCCAATCTCTTGTTTTGTACGTTTTTTCCACGTGTCTCGACCTCCAATGGATCCCTGCAAAGTTTGGTGAAGATCTGAGTATGTCGTTTTTGACCTTATCTGGAACATCCTTTCTGAAAATTTGAAAATTCTCAAAAAATTCGTCCAAAATCTTGATGTCTCCAATCTCTTGTTTTGTACGTTTTTTCCACGTGTCTCGACCTCCAATGGATCCCTGCAAAGTTTGGTGAAGATCTGAGTATGTCGTTTTTGACCTTATCTGGAACATCCTTTCTGAAAATTTGAAAATTCTTAAAAAATTCGTCGAAAATCTTGATGTCTCCAATCTCTTGTTTTGTACGTTTTTTCCACGTGTCTTGACATCCAATGTATCCCTGCAAAGTTTGGTGAAGATCTGAGTATGTAGTTTTTGACCTTATATTGAACCTCCCATCTGAAAATTTGAAAATTCTTAAAAAATTCGTCCAAAATCTTGATGTCTCCAATCTCTTGTTTTGTACGTTTTTTCCACGTGTCTTGACATCCAATGTATCCATGCAAAGTTTGGTGAAGATCTGAGTATGTCGTTTTTGACCTTATCTGGAACCTCCCATCTGAAAATTTGAAAATTCTTAAAAAATTCGTCGAAAATCTTGATGTCTCCAATCTTTTGTTTTGTACGTTTTTTCCACGTGTCTTGACATGCAAAGTATCCCTGCAACGTTTGGTGAAGATCTGAGTATGTAGTTTTTGACCTTATCTGGAACCTCCTATCTGAAAATTTGAAAATTCTTCAAAAATTCGTCGAAAATCTTGATGTCTCCAATCTCTTGTTTTGTACGTTTTTTCCACGTGTCTTGACATCCAATGTATTCCTGCAATGTTTGGTGGAGATCTGAGTATGTAGTTTTAGACCTTATCTGGAACCTCCTATCTGAAAATTTGAAAATTCTTCAAAAATTCGTCCCAAATTTTGATGTCTCCAATCTCTTGTTTTGTACGTTTTTTCCACGTGTCTCGACCTCCAATGGATCCCTGCAAAGTTTGGTGAAGATCTGAGTATGTCGTTTTTGACCTTATCTGGAACATCCTTTCTGAAAATTTGAAAATTCTTAAAAAATTCGTCGAAAATCTTGATGTCTCCAATCTCTTGTTTTGTACGTTTTTTCCACGTGTCTTGACATCCAATGTATCCCTGCAAAGTTTGGTGAAGATCTGAGTATGTAGTTTTTGACCTTATATGGAACCTCCTATCTGAAAATTTGAAAATTCTTAAAAAATTCGTCCAAAATCTTGATGTCTCCAATCTCTTGTTTTGTACGTTTTTTCCACGTGTCTCGACCTCCAATGGATCCCTGCAAAGTTTGGTGAAGATCTGAGTATGTCGTTTTTGACCTTATCTGGAACCTCCCATCTGAAAATTTGAAAATTATTAAAAAATTCGTCGAAAATCTTGATGTCTCCGATCTCTTGTTTTGTACGTTTTTTCCACGTGTCTTGACATGCAAAGTATTCCTGCAAAGTTTGGTGAAGATCTGAGTATGTAGTTTTTGACCTCATCTGGAACCTCCTATCTGAAAATTTGAAAATTCTTAAAAAATCCGTGCAAAATCTTGATGACCCCAATCTCTTGTTTTGTACGTTTTTTCCACGTGTCTTGACATCCAAAGTATCCCTGCAAAGTTTGGTGAAGATCTGAGTATGTAGTTTTTGACCTTATATGGAACCTCCTTTCTGAAAATTTGAGAATTCTTAAAAAATTCGTCCAAAATCTTGATGACCCCAATCTCTTGTTTTGTACGTTTTTTCCACGTGTCTTGACATCCAAAGTATCCCTGCAAAGTTTGGTGAAGATCTGAGTATGTAGTTTTTGACCTTATATGGAACCTCCTTTCTGAAAATTTGAGAATTCTTAAAAAATTCGTCCAAAATCTTGATGTCTCCAATCTCTTGTTTTGTACGTTTTTTCCACGTGTCTTGACATCCAATGTATCCCTGCAAAGTTTGGTGAAGATCTGAGTATGTAGTTTTTGACCTTATCTGGAACATCCTTTCTGAAAATTTGAAAATTGTTAAAAAATTCGTCCAAAATCTTGATGTCTCCAATCTCTTTTTTGTACGTTTTTTCCACGTGTCTTGACATCCAATGTATCCCTGCAATGTTTGGTGAAGATCTGAGTATGTAGTTTTTGACCTTATCTGGAACCTCCCATCTGAAAATTTGAAAATTCTTAAAAAATTCGACCAAAATCTTGATGTCTCCAATCTTTTGTTTTGTACGTTTTTTCCACGTGTCTTGACACATAATGTATCCCTGCAGAGTTTGGTGAAGATCTGAGTATGTAGTTTTTGACCTTATATGGAACCTCCTATCTGAAAATTTGAAAATTCTTAAAAAATTCGTCCAAAATCTTGATGTCTCCAATCTCTTGTTTTGTACGTTTTTTCCACGTGTCTTGACATCCAATGTATCCCTGCAAAGTTTGGTGAAGATCTGAGTATGTAGTTTTTGACCTTATCTGGAACCTCCCATCTGAAAATTTGAAAATTCCTAAAAAATCCGTGCAAAATCTTGATGACCCCAATCTCTTGTTTTGTACGTTTTTTCCACGTGTCTTGACATCCAATGTATTCCTGCAATGTTTGGTGAAGATCTGAGTATGTAGTTTTTGACCTTATATGGAACCTCCTATCTGAAAATTTGAAAATTCTTAAAAAATTCGACCAAAATCTTGATGTTCCGAATCCTATGTTTTGTATGTTTTTTCCACGTGTCTTGACATCCAATGTATCCATGCAAAGTTTGGTGAAGATCTGAGTATGTAGTTTTTGACCTTATATTGAACCTCCCATCTGAAAATTTGAAAATTCTTAAAAAATTCGTCCAAAATCTTGATGACCCCAATCTCTTGTTTTGTACGTTTTTTCCACGTGTCTTGACATCCAAAGTATCCCTGCAAAGTTTGGTGAAGATCTAAGTATGTAGTTTTTGACCTTATATTGAACCTCCCATCTGAAAATTTGAAAATTCTTAAAAAATTCGTCCAAAATCTTGATGTCTCCAATCTCTTGTTTTGTACGTTTTTTCCACGTGTCTTGACATCCAATGTATCCATGCAAAGTTTGGTGAAGATCTGAGTATGTCGTTTTTGACCTTATCTGGAACCTCCCATCTGAAAATTTGAAAATTCTTAAAAAATTCGTCGAAAATCTTGATGTCTCCAATCTTTTGTTTTGTACGTTTTTTCCACGTGTCTTGACATGCAAAGTATCCCTGCAACGTTTGGTGAAGATCTGAGTTTGTAGTTTTTGACCTTATCTGGAACCTCCTATCTGAAAATTTGAAAATTCTTAAAAAATTCGTCCAAAATCTTGATGTCTCCAATCTCTTGTTTTGTACGTTTTTTCCACGTGTCTTGACATCCAATGTATTCCTGCAATGTTTGGTGGAGATCTGAGTATGTAGTTTTAGACCTTATCTGGAACCTCCTATCTGAAAATTTGAAAATTCTTCAAAAATTCGTCCAAAATCTTGATGTCTCCAATCTCTTGTTTTGTACGTTTTTTCCACGTGTCTCGACCTCCAATGGATCCCTGCAAAGTTTGGTGAAGATCTGAGTATGTCGTTTTTGACCTTATCTGGAACATCCTTTCTGAAAATTTGAAAATTGTTAAAAAATTCGTCCAAAATCTTGATGTCTCCAATCTCTTTTTTGTACGTTTTTTCCACGTGTCTTGACATCCAATGTATCCCTGCAAAGTTTGGTGAAGATCTGAGTATGTAGTTTTTGACCTTATCTGGAACCTCCCATCTGAAAATTTGAAAATTCTTAAAAAATTCGACCAAAATCTTGATGTCTCCAATCTTTTGTTTTGTACGTTTTTTCCACGTGTCTTGACACATAATGTATCCATGCAAAGTTTGGTGAAGATCTGAGTATGTAGTTTTTGACCTTATATGGAACCTCCTATCTGAAAATTTGAAAATTCTTAAAAAATTCGTCCAAAATTTTGATGTCTCCAATCTCTTGTTTTGTACGTTTTTTCCACGTGTCTTGACATCCAATGTATCCCTGCAATGTTTGGTGAAGATCTGAGTATGTAGTTTTTGACCTTATATGGAACCTCCTATCTGAAAATTTGAAAATTCTTAAAAAATTCGACCAAAATCTTGATGTCTCCAATCTCTTGTTTTGTACGTTTTTTCCACGTGTCTTGACATCCAATGTATCCCTGCAAAGTTTGGTGAAGATCTGAGTATGTAGTTTTTGACCTTATATTGAACCTCCCATCTGAAAATTTGAAAATTCTTAAAAAATTCGTCCAAAATCTTGCTGTCTCCAATCTCTTGTTTTGTACGTTTTTTCCACGTGTCTTGATACCCAATGTATCCCTGCAAAGTTTGGTGAAGATCTGAGTATGTAGTTTTTGACCTTATATGGAACCTCCTATCTGAAAATTTGAAAATTCTTAAAATATTCGACCAAAATCTTGATGTTCCGAATCCTATGTTTTGTATGTTTTTTCCACGTGTCTTGACATGCAAAGTATTCCTGCAAAGTTTGGTGAAGATCTGAGTATGTAGTTTTTGACCTTATCTGGAACCTCCTATCTGAAAATTTGAAAATTCTTAAAAAATTCGTCGAAAATCTTGATGTCTCCGATCTCTTGTTTTGTACGTTTTTTCCACGTGTCTTGACATGCAAAGTATTCCTGCAAAGTTTGGTGAAGATCTGAGTATGTAGTTTTTGACCTTATCTGGAACCTCCCATCTGAAAATTTGAAAATTCCTAAAAAATCCGTCCAAAATCTTGATGACCCCAATCTCTTGTTTTGTACGTTTTTTCCACGTGTCTTGACATCCAATGTATCCCTGCAATGTTTGGTGAAGATCTGAGTATGTCGTTTTTGACCTTATCTGGAACCTCCCATCTGAAAATTTGAAAATTCTTAAAAAATTCGTCGAAAATCTTGATGTCTCCAATCTTTTGTTTTGTACGTTTTTTCCACGTGTCTTGACATGCAAAGTATCCCTGCAACGTTTGGTGAAGATCTGAGTATGTAGTTTTTGACCTTATCTGGAACCTCCTATCTGAAAATTTGAAAATTCTTCAAAAATTCTTCGAAAATCTTGATGTCTCCAATCTCTTGTTTTGTACGTTTTTTCCACGTGTCTTGACATCCAATGTATTCCTGCAATGTTTGGTGGAGATCTGAGTATGTAGTTTTTGACCTTATATTGAACCTCCCATCTGAAAATTTGAAAATTCTTAAAAAATTCGTCCAAAATCTTGCTGTCTCCAATCTCTTGTTTTGTACGTTTTTTCCACGTGTCTTGATACCCAATGTATCCCTGCAAAGTTTGGTGAAGATCTGAGTATGTAGTTTTTGACCTTATATGGAACCTCCTATCTGAAAATTTGAAAATTCTTAAAATATTCGACCAAAATCTTGATGTTCCGAATCCTATGTTTTGTATGTTTTTTCCACGTGTCTTGACATGCAAAGTATTCCTGCAAAGTTTGGTGAAGATCTGAGTATGTAGTTTTTGACCTTATCTGGAACCTCCTATCTGAAAATTTGAAAATTCTTAAAAAATTCGTCGAAAATCTTGATGTCTCCGATCTCTTGTTTTGTACGTTTTTTCCACGTGTCTTGACATGCAAAGTATTCCTGCAAAGTTTGGTGAAGATCTGAGTATGTAGTTTTTGACCTTATCTGGAACCTCCCATCTGAAAATTTGAAAATTCCTAAAAAATCCGTCCAAAATCTTGATGACCCCAATCTCTTGTTTTGTACGTTTTTTCCACGTGTCTTGACATCCAATGTATCCCTGCAATGTTTGGTGAAGATCTGAGTATGTCGTTTTTGACCTTATCTGGAACCTCCCATCTGAAAATTTGAAAATTCTTAAAAAATTCGTCGAAAATCTTGATGTCTCCAATCTTTTGTTTTGTACGTTTTTTCCACGTGTCTTGACATGCAAAGTATCCCTGCAACGTTTGGTGAAGATCTGAGTATGTAGTTTTTGACCTTATCTGGAACCTCCTATCTGAAAATTTGAAAATTCTTCAAAAATTCTTCGAAAATCTTGATGTCTCCAATCTCTTGTTTTGTACGTTTTTTCCACGTGTCTTGACATCCAAAGTATCCCTGCAAAGTTTGGTGAAGATCTGAGTATGTAGTTTTTGACCTTATATTGAACCTCCCATCTGAAAATTTGAAAATTCTTAAAAAATTCGTCCAAAATCTTGATGTCTCCAATCTCTTGTTTTGTACGTTTTTTCCACGTGTCTTGACATCCAATGTATCCATGCAAAGTTTGGTGAAGATCTGAGTATGTCGTTTTTGACCTTATCTGGAACCTCCCATCTGAAAATTTGAAAATTCTTAAAAAATTCGTCGAAAATCTTGATGTCTCCAATCTTTTGTTTTGTACGTTTTTTCCACGTGTCTTGACATGCAAAGTATCCCTGCAACGTTTGGTGAAGATCTGAGTATGTAGTTTTTGACCTTATCTGGAACCTCCTATCTGAAAATTTGAAAATTCTTCAAAAATTCGTCGAAAATCTTGATGTCTCCAATCTCTTGTTTTGTACGTTTTTTCCACGTGTCTTGACATCCAATGTATTCCTGCAATGTTTGGTGGAGATCTGAGTATGTAGTTTTAGACCTTATCTGGAACCTCCTATCTGAAAATTTGAAAATTCTTCAAAAATTCGTCCCAAATTTTGATGTCTCCAATCTCTTGTTTTGTACGTTTTTTCCACGTGTCTCGACCTCCAATGGATCCCTGCAAAGTTTGGTGAAGATCTGAGTATGTCGTTTTTGACCTTATCTGGAACATCCTTTCTGAAAATTTGAAAATTCTTAAAAAATTCGTCGAAAATCTTGATGTCTCCAATCTCTTGTTTTGTACGTTTTTTCCACGTGTCTTGACATCCAATGTATCCCTGCAAAGTTTGGTGAAGATCTGAGTATGTAGTTTTTGACCTTATATGGAACCTCCTATCTGAAAATTTGAAAATTCTTAAAAAATTCGTCCAAAATCTTGATGTCTCCAATCTCTTGTTTTGTACGTTTTTTCCACGTGTCTCGACCTCCAATGGATCCCTGCAAAGTTTGGTGAAGATCTGAGTATGTCGTTTTTGACCTTATCTGGAACCTCCCATCTGAAAATTTGAAAATTATTAAAAAATTCGTCGAAAATCTTGATGTCTCCGATCTCTTGTTTTGTACGTTTTTTCCACGTGTCTTGACATGCAAAGTATTCCTGCAAAGTTTGGTGAAGATCTGAGTATGTAGTTTTTGACCTCATCTGGAACCTCCTATCTGAAAATTTGAAAATTCTTAAAAAATCCGTGCAAAATCTTGATGACCCCAATCTCTTGTTTTGTACGTTTTTTCCACGTGTCTTGACATCCAAAGTATCCCTGCAAAGTTTGGTGAAGATCTGAGTATGTAGTTTTTGACCTTATATGGAACCTCCTTTCTGAAAATTTGAGAATTCTTAAAAAATTCGTCCAAAATCTTGATGACCCCAATCTCTTGTTTTGTACGTTTTTTCCACGTGTCTTGACATCCAAAGTATCCCTGCAAAGTTTGGTGAAGATCTGAGTATGTAGTTTTTGACCTTATATGGAACCTCCTTTCTGAAAATTTGAGAATTCTTAAAAAATTCGTCCAAAATCTTGATGTCTCCAATCTCTTGTTTTGTACGTTTTTTCCACGTGTCTTGACATCCAATGTATCCCTGCAAAGTTTGGTGAAGATCTGAGTATGTAGTTTTTGACCTTATCTGGAACATCCTTTCTGAAAATTTGAAAATTGTTAAAAAATTCGTCCAAAATCTTGATGTCTCCAATCTCTTTTTTGTACGTTTTTTCCACGTGTCTTGACATCCAATGTATCCCTGCAATGTTTGGTGAAGATCTGAGTATGTAGTTTTTGACCTTATCTGGAACCTCCCATCTGAAAATTTGAAAATTCTTAAAAAATTCGACCAAAATCTTGATGTCTCCAATCTTTTGTTTTGTACGTTTTTTCCACGTGTCTTGACACATAATGTATCCCTGCAGAGTTTGGTGAAGATCTGAGTATGTAGTTTTTGACCTTATATGGAACCTCCTATCTGAAAATTTGAAAATTCTTAAAAAATTCGTCCAAAATCTTGATGTCTCCAATCTCTTGTTTTGTACGTTTTTTCCACGTGTCTTGACATCCAATGTATCCCTGCAAAGTTTGGTGAAGATCTGAGTATGTAGTTTTTGACCTTATCTGGAACCTCCCATCTGAAAATTTGAAAATTCCTAAAAAATCCGTGCAAAATCTTGATGACCCCAATCTCTTGTTTTGTACGTTTTTTCCACGTGTCTTGACATCCAATGTATTCCTGCAATGTTTGGTGAAGATCTGAGTATGTAGTTTTTGACCTTATATGGAACCTCCTATCTGAAAATTTGAAAATTCTTAAAAAATTCGACCAAAATCTTGATGTTCCGAATCCTATGTTTTGTATGTTTTTTCCACGTGTCTTGACATCCAATGTATCCATGCAAAGTTTGGTGAAGATCTGAGTATGTAGTTTTTGACCTTATATTGAACCTCCCATCTGAAAATTTGAAAATTCTTAAAAAATTCGTCCAAAATCTTGATGACCCCAATCTCTTGTTTTGTACGTTTTTTCCACGTGTCTTGACATCCAAAGTATCCCTGCAAAGTTTGGTGAAGATCTAAGTATGTAGTTTTTGACCTTATATTGAACCTCCCATCTGAAAATTTGAAAATTCTTAAAAAATTCGTCCAAAATCTTGATGTCTCCAATCTCTTGTTTTGTACGTTTTTTCCACGTGTCTTGACATCCAATGTATCCATGCAAAGTTTGGTGAAGATCTGAGTATGTCGTTTTTGACCTTATCTGGAACCTCCCATCTGAAAATTTGAAAATTCTTAAAAAATTCGTCGAAAATCTTGATGTCTCCAATCTTTTGTTTTGTACGTTTTTTCCACGTGTCTTGACATGCAAAGTATCCCTGCAACGTTTGGTGAAGATCTGAGTTTGTAGTTTTTGACCTTATCTGGAACCTCCTATCTGAAAATTTGAAAATTCTTAAAAAATTCGTCCAAAATCTTGATGTCTCCAATCTCTTGTTTTGTACGTTTTTTCCACGTGTCTTGACATCCAATGTATTCCTGCAATGTTTGGTGGAGATCTGAGTATGTAGTTTTAGACCTTATCTGGAACCTCCTATCTGAAAATTTGAAAATTCTTCAAAAATTCGTCCAAAATCTTGATGTCTCCAATCTCTTGTTTTGTACGTTTTTTCCACGTGTCTCGACCTCCAATGGATCCCTGCAAAGTTTGGTGAAGATCTGAGTATGTCGTTTTTGACCTTATCTGGAACATCCTTTCTGAAAATTTGAAAATTGTTAAAAAATTCGTCCAAAATCTTGATGTCTCCAATCTCTTTTTTGTACGTTTTTTCCACGTGTCTTGACATCCAATGTATCCCTGCAAAGTTTGGTGAAGATCTGAGTATGTAGTTTTTGACCTTATCTGGAACCTCCCATCTGAAAATTTGAAAATTCTTAAAAAATTCGACCAAAATCTTGATGTCTCCAATCTTTTGTTTTGTACGTTTTTTCCACGTGTCTTGACACATAATGTATCCATGCAAAGTTTGGTGAAGATCTGAGTATGTAGTTTTTGACCTTATATGGAACCTCCTATCTGAAAATTTGAAAATTCTTAAAAAATTCGTCCAAAATTTTGATGTCTCCAATCTCTTGTTTTGTACGTTTTTTCCACGTGTCTTGACATCCAATGTATCCCTGCAATGTTTGGTGAAGATCTGAGTATGTAGTTTTTGACCTTATATGGAACCTCCTATCTGAAAATTTGAAAATTCTTAAAAAATTCGACCAAAATCTTGATGTCTCCAATCTCTTGTTTTGTACGTTTTTTCCACGTGTCTTGACATCCAATGTATCCCTGCAAAGTTTGGTGAAGATCTGAGTATGTAGTTTTTGACCTTATATTGAACCTCCCATCTGAAAATTTGAAAATTCTTAAAAAATTCGTCCAAAATCTTGCTGTCTCCAATCTCTTGTTTTGTACGTTTTTTCCACGTGTCTTGATACCCAATGTATCCCTGCAAAGTTTGGTGAAGATCTGAGTATGTAGTTTTTGACCTTATATGGAACCTCCTATCTGAAAATTTGAAAATTCTTAAAATATTCGACCAAAATCTTGATGTTCCGAATCCTATGTTTTGTATGTTTTTTCCACGTGTCTTGACATGCAAAGTATTCCTGCAAAGTTTGGTGAAGATCTGAGTATGTAGTTTTTGACCTTATCTGGAACCTCCTATCTGAAAATTTGAAAATTCTTAAAAAATTCGTCGAAAATCTTGATGTCTCCGATCTCTTGTTTTGTACGTTTTTTCCACGTGTCTTGACATGCAAAGTATTCCTGCAAAGTTTGGTGAAGATCTGAGTATGTAGTTTTTGACCTTATCTGGAACCTCCCATCTGAAAATTTGAAAATTCCTAAAAAATCCGTCCAAAATCTTGATGACCCCAATCTCTTGTTTTGTACGTTTTTTCCACGTGTCTTGACATCCAATGTATCCCTGCAATGTTTGGTGAAGATCTGAGTATGTCGTTTTTGACCTTATCTGGAACCTCCCATCTGAAAATTTGAAAATTCTTAAAAAATTCGTCGAAAATCTTGATGTCTCCAATCTTTTGTTTTGTACGTTTTTTCCACGTGTCTTGACATGCAAAGTATCCCTGCAACGTTTGGTGAAGATCTGAGTATGTAGTTTTTGACCTTATCTGGAACCTCCTATCTGAAAATTTGAAAATTCTTCAAAAATTCTTCGAAAATCTTGATGTCTCCAATCTCTTGTTTTGTACGTTTTTTCCACGTGTCTTGACATCCAATGTATTCCTGCAATGTTTGGTGGAGATCTGAGTATGTAGTTTTAGACCTTATCTGGAACCTCCTATCTGAAAATTTGAAAATTCTTCAAAAATTCTTCGAAAATCTTGATGTCTCCAATCTCTTGTTTTGTACGTTTTTTCCACGTGTCTTGACATCCAATGTATCCCTGCAAAGTTTGGTGAAGATCTGAGTATGTAGTTTTTGACCTTATATGGAACCTCCTATCTGAAAATTTGAAAATTCTTAAAAAATTCGTCCAAAATCTTGATGTCTCCAATCTCTTGTTTTGTACGTTTTTTCCACGTGTCTCGACCTCCAATGGATCCCTGCAAAGTTTGGTGAAGATCTGAGTATGTCGTTTTTGACCTTATCTGGAACCTCCCATCTGAAAATTTGAAAATTCTTAAAAAATTCGTCGAAAATCTTGATGTCTCCGATCTCTTGTTTTGTACGTTTTTTCCACGTGTCTTGACATGCAAAGTATTCCTGCAAAGTTTGGTGAAGATCTGAGTATGTAGTTTTTGACCTCATCTGGAACCTCCTATCTGAAAATTTGAAAATTCTTAAAAAATTCGTCCAAAATCTTGATGTCTCCAATCTCTTGTTTTGTACGTTTTTTTCCACGTGTCTTGACATCCAATGTATCCCTGCAATGTTTGGTGAAGATCTGAGTATGTAGTTTTTGACCTTATCTGGAACCTCCCATCTGAAAATTTGAAAATTCCTAAAAAATCCGTCCAAAATCTTGATGACCCCAATCTCTTTTTTTGTACTTTTTTTCCACGTGTCTCGACCTCCAATGTATCCCTGCAAAGTTTGGTGAAGATCTGAGTATGTAGTTTTTGACCTTATATGGAACCTCCTATCTGAAAATTTGAAAATTCTTAAAAAATTCGTCCAAAATCTTGATGTCACCAATCCTATGTTTTGTATGTTTTTTCCACGTGTCTTGACATCCAATGTATCCATGCAAAGTTTGGTGAAGATCTGAGTATGTCGTTTTTGACCTTATCTGGAACCTCCCATCTGAAAATTTGAAAATTCTTAAAAAATTCGTCGAAAATCTTGATGTCTCCGATCTCTTGTTTTGTACGTTTTTTCCACGTGTCTTGACATGCAAAGTATTCCTGCAAAGTTTGGTGAAGATCTGAGTATGTAGTTTTTGACCTCATCTGGAACCTCCTATCTGAAAATTTGAAAATTCTTAAAAAATTCGTCCAAAATCTTGATGTCTCCAATCTCTTGTTTTGTACGTTTTTTCCACGTGTCTTGACATCCAATGTATCCCTGCAATGTTTGGTGAAGATCTGAGTATGTAGTTTTTGACCTTATCTGGAACCTCCCATCTGAAAATTTGAAAATTCCTAAAAAATCCGTCCAAAATCTTGATGACCCCAATCTCTTGTTTTGTACTTTTTTCCACGTGTCTTGACATCCAATGTATCCCTGCAAAGTTTGGTGAAGATCTGAGTATGTAGTTTTTGATCTTATCTGGAACCTCCTATCTGAAAATTTGAAAATTCTTAAAAAATTCGTCCAAAATCTTGATGTCTCCAATCTCTTGTTTTGTACGTTTTTTCCACGTGTCTTGATATCCAATGTATCCCTGCAAAGTTTGGTGAAGATCTGAGTATGTTGTTTTTGACCTTATCTGGAACATCCTTTCTGAAAATTTGAAAATTGTTAAAAAATTCGTCCAAAATCTTGATGTCTCCTATCTCTTGTTTTGTACGTTTTTTCCACGTGTCTTGACATCCAATGTATCCCTGCAAAGTTTGGTGAAGATCTGAGTATGTAGTTTTTGACCTTATCTGGAACCTCCCATCTGAAAATTTGAAAATTCTTAAAAAATTCGACCAATATCTTGATGTCTCCAATCTCTTGTTTTGTACGTTTTTTCCACGTGTCTTGACACATAATGTATCCATGCAAAGTTTGGTGAAGATCTGAGTATGTAGTTTTTGACCTTATATGGAACCTCCTATCTGAAAATTTGAAAATTCTTAAAAAATTCGTCCAAAATCTTGATGTCTCCAATCTCTTGTTTTGTACGTTTTTTCCACGTGTCTTGACATCCAATGTATCCCTGCAAAGTTTGGTGAAGATCTGAGTATGTAGTTTTTGACCTTATCTGGAACCTCCCATCTGAAAATTTGAAAATTCCTAAAAAATCCGTGCAAAATCTTGATGACCCCAATCTCTTGTTTTGTACGTTTTTTCCACGTGTCTTGACATCCAATGTATCCATGCAAAGTTTGGTGAAGATCTGAGTATGTCGTTTTTGACCTTATCTGGAACCTCCCATCTGAAAATTTGAAAATTCTTAAAAAATTCGTCGAAAATCTTGATGTCTCCAATCTTTTGTTTTGTACGTTTTATCCACGTGTCTTGACATGCAAAGTATCCCTGCAACGTTTGGTGAAGATCTGAGTATGTAGTTTTTGACCTTATCTGGAACCTCCCATCTGAAAATTTGAAAATCCTAAAAAATCCGTCCAAAATCTTGATAACCCCAATCTCTTGTTTTGTACGTTTTTTCCACGTGTCTTGACATCCAATGTATCCCTGCAAAGTTTGGTGAAGATCTGAGTATGTAGTTTTTGACCTTATCTGGAACCTCCTATCTGAAAATTTGAAAATTCTTAAAAAATTCGTCCAAAATCTTGATGTCTCCAATCTCTTGTTTTGTACGTTTTTTCCACGTGTCTTGATATCCAATGTATCCCTGCAAAGTTTGGTGAAGATCTGAGTATGTCGTTTTTGACCTTATCTGGAACATCCTTTCTGAAAATTTGAAAATTGTTAAAAAATTCGTCCAAAATCTTGATGTCTCCTATCTCTTGTTTTGTACGTTTTTTCCACGTGTCTTGACATCCAATGTATCCCTGCAAAGTTTGGTGAAGATCTGAGTATGTAGTTTTTGACCTTATCTGGAACCTCCCATCTGAAAATTTGAAAATTCTTAAAAAATTCGACCAAAATCTTGATGTCTCCAATCTCTTGTTTTGTACGTTTTTTCCACGTGTCTTGACACATAATGTATCCATGCAAAGTTTGGTGAAGATCTGAGTATGTAGTTTTTGACCTTATATGGAACCTCCTATCTGAAAATTTGAAAATTCTTAAAAAATTTGACCAAAATCTTGATGTCCCCAATCCTATGTTTTGTATGTTTTTTCCACGTGTCTTGACATCCAATGTATCCATGCAAAGTTTGGTGAAGATCTGAGTATGTAGTTTTTGACCTTATCTGGAACCTCCCATCTGAAAATTTGAAAATTCTTAAAAAATTCGTCGAAAATCTTGATGTCTCCAATCTCTTGTTTTGTACGTTTTTTCCACGTGTCTTGACATGCAAAGTATCCCTGCAACGTTTGGTGAAGATCTGAGTATGTAGTTTTTGACCTTATCTGGAACCTCCTATCTGAAAATTTGAAAATTCTTAAAAAATTCGTCCAAAATCTTGATGTCTCCAATCTCTTGTTTTGTACGTTTTTTCCACGTGTCTTGACATCCAATGTATCCCTGCAATGTTTGGTGAAGATCTGAGTATGTAGTTTTTGACCTTATATGGAGCCTCCTATCTGAAAATTTGAAAATTCTTAAAAAATTCGTCCAAAATCTTGATGTCTCCAATCTCTTGTTTTGTACGTTTTTTCCACGTGTCTTGATATCCAATGTATCCCTGCAAAGTTTGGTGAAGATCTGAGTATGTTGTTTTTGACCTTATCTGGAACATCCTTTCTGAAAATTTGAAAATTGTTAAAAAATTCGTCCAAAATCTTGATGTCTCCTATCTCTTGTTTTGTACGTTTTTTCCACGTGTCTTGACATCCAATGTATCCCTGCAAAGTTTGGTGAAGATCTGAGTATGTAGTTTTTGACCTTATCTGGAACCTCCCATCTGAAAATTTGAAAATTCTTAAAAAATTCGACCAATATCTTGATGTCTCCAATCTCTTGTTTTGTACGTTTTTTCCACGTGTCTTGACACATAATGTATCCATGCAAAGTTTGGTGAAGATCTGAGTATGTAGTTTTTGACCTTATATGGAACCTCCTATCTGAAAATTTAAAAATTCTTAAAAAATTCGTCCAAAATCTTGATGTCTCCGATCTCTTGTTTTGTACGTTTTTTCCACGTGTCTTGACATCCAATGTATCCCTGCAAAGTTTGGTGAAGATCTGAGTATGTAGTTTTTGACCTTATCTGGAACCTCCCATCTGAAAATTTGAAAATTCTTAAAAAATTCGACCAAAATCTTGATGTCTCCAATCTTTTGTTTTGTACGTTTTTTCCACGTGTCTTGACACATAATGTATCCATGCAAAGTTTGGTGAAGATCTGAGTATGTAGTTTTTGACCTTATATGGAACCTCCTATCTGAAAATTTGAAAATTCTTAAAAAATTCGTCCAAAATCTTGATGTCTCCAATCTCTTGTTTTGTACGTTTTTTCCACGTGTCTTGACATCCAATGTATCCCTGCAAAGTTTGGTGAAAATCTGAGTATGTAGTTTTTGACCTTATCTGGAACCTCCCATCTGAAAATTTGAAAATTCCTAAAAAATCCGTGCAAAATCTTGATGACCCCAATCTCTTGTTTTGTACGTTTTTTCCACGTGTCTTGACATCCAATGTATCCATGCAAAGTTTGGTGAAGATCTGAGTATGTCGTTTTTGACCTTATCTGGAACCTCCCATCTGAAAATTTGAAAATTCTTAAAAAATTCGTCGAAAATCTTGATGTCTCCAATCTTTTGTTTTGTACGTTTTATCCACGTGTCTTGACATCCAATGTATCCCTGCAAAGTTTGGTGAAGATCTGAGTATGTAGTTTTTGACCTTATCTGGAACCTCCCATCTGAAAATTTGAAAATTCTTAAAAAATTCGACCAAAATCTTGATGTCTCCAATCTTTTGTTTTGTACGTTTTTTCCACGTGTCTTGATATCCAATGTATCCCTGCAAATTTGGTGAAGATCTGAGTATGTCGTTTTTGACCTTATCTGGAACATCCTTTCTGAAAATTTGAAAATTGTTAAAAAATTCGTCCAAAATCTTGATGACTCCTATCTCTTGTTTTGTACGTTTTTTCCACGTGTCTTGACATCCAATGTATCCCTGCAAAGTTTGGTGAAGATCTGAGTATGTAGTTTTTGACCTTATCTGGAACCTCCCATCTGAAAATTTGAGAATTCTTAAAAAATTCGTCCAAAATCTTGATGTCTCCAATCTCTTGTTTTGTACGTTTTTTCCACGTGTCTTGACATCCAATGTATCCCTGCAAAGTTTGGTGAAGATCTGAGTATGTAGTTTTTGACCTTATCTGGAACATCCTTTCTGAAAATTTGAAAATTGTTAAAAAATTCGTCCAAAATCTTGATGTCTCCAATCTCTTTTTTGTACGTTTTTTCCACGTGTCTTGACATCCAATGTATCCCTGCAAAGTTTGGTGAAGATCTGAGTATGTAGTTTTTGACCTTACCTGGAACCTCCCATCTGAAAATTTGAAAATTCTTAAAAAATTCGACCAAAATCTTGATGTCTCCAATCTTTTGTTTTGTACGTTTTTTCCACGTGTCTTGACACATAATGTATCCCTGCAGAGTTTGGTGAAGATCTGAGTATGTAGTTTTTGACCTTATATGGAACCTCCTATCTGAAAATTTGAAAATTCTTAAAAAATTCGTCCAAAATCTTGATGTCTCCAATCTCTTGTTTTGTACGTTTTTTCCACGTGTCTTGACATCCAATGTATCCCTGCAAAGTTTGGTGAAGATCTGAGTATGTAGTTTTTGACCTTATCTGGAACCTCCCATCTGAAAATTTGAAAATTCCTAAAAAATCCGTGCAAAATCTTGATGACCCCAATCTCTTGTTTTGTACGTTTTTTCCACGTGTCTTGACATCCAATGTATTCCTGCAATGTTTGGTGAAGATCTGAGTATGTAGTTTTTGACCTTATATGGAACCTCCTATCTGAAAATTTGAAAATTCTTAAAAAATTCGACCAAAATCTTGATGTTCCGAATCCTATGTTTTGTATGTTTTTTCCACGTGTCTTGACATCCAATGTATCCATGCAAAGTTTGGTGAAGATCTGAGTATGTAGTTTTTGACCTTATATTGAACCTCCCATCTGAAAATTTGAAAATTCTTAAAAAATTCGTCCAAAATCTTGATGACCCCAATCTTTTGTTTTGTACGTTTTTTCCACGTGTCTTGACATCCAAAGTATCCCTGCAAAGTTTGGTGAAGATCTAAGTATGTAGTTTTTGACCTTATATTGAACCTCCCATCTGAAAATTTGAAAATTCTTAAAAAATTCGTCCAAAATCTTGATGTCTCCAATCTCTTGTTTTGTACGTTTTTTCCACGTGTCTTGACATCCAATGTATCCATGCAAAGTTTGGTGAAGATCTGAGTATGTCGTTTTTGACCTTATCTGGAACCTCCCATCTGAAAATTTGAAAATTCTTAAAAAATTCGTCGAAAATCTTGATGTCTCCAATCTTTTGTTTTGTACGTTTTTTCCACGTGTCTTGACATGCAAAGTATCCCTGCAACGTTTGGTGAAGATCTGAGTTTGTAGTTTTTGACCTTATCTGGAACCTCCTATCTGAAAATTTGAAAATTCTTAAAAAATTCGTCCAAAATCTTGATGTCTCCAATCTCTTGTTTTGTACGTTTTTTCCACGTGTCTTGACATCCAATGTATTCCTGCAATGTTTGGTGGAGATCTGAGTATGTAGTTTTAGACCTTATCTGGAACCTCCTATCTGAAAATTTGAAAATTCTTCAAAAATTCGTCCAAAATCTTGATGTCTCCAATCTCTTGTTTTGTACGTTTTTTCCACGTGTCTCGACCTCCAATGGATCCCTGCAAAGTTTGGTGAAGATCTGAGTATGTCGTTTTTGACCTTATCTGGAACATCCTTTCTGAAAATTTGAAAATTGTTAAAAAATTCGTCCAAAATCTTGATGTCTCCAATCTCTTTTTTGTACGTTTTTTCCACGTGTCTTGACATCCAATGTATCCCTGCAAAGTTTGGTGAAGATCTGAGTATGTAGTTTTTGACCTTATCTGGAACCTCCCATCTGAAAATTTGAAAATTCTTAAAAAATTCGACCAAAATCTTGATGTCTCCAATCTTTTGTTTTGTACGTTTTTTCCACGTGTCTTGACACATAATGTATCCATGCAAAGTTTGGTGAAGATCTGAGTATGTAGTTTTTGACCTTATATGGAACCTCCTATCTGAAAATTTGAAAATTCTTAAAAAATTCGTCCAAAATTTTGATGTCTCCAATCTCTTGTTTTGTACGTTTTTTCCACGTGTCTTGACATCCAATGTATCCCTGCAATGTTTGGTGAAGATCTGAGTATGTAGTTTTTGACCTTATATGGAACCTCCTATCTGAAAATTTGAAAATTCTTAAAAAATTCGACCAAAATCTTGATGTCTCCAATCTCTTGTTTTGTACGTTTTTTCCACGTGTCTTGACATCCAATGTATCCCTGCAAAGTTTGGTGAAGATCTGAGTATGTAGTTTTTGACCTTATATTGAACCTCCCATCTGAAAATTTGAAAATTCTTAAAAAATTCGTCCAAAATCTTGCTGTCTCCAATCTCTTGTTTTGTACGTTTTTTCCACGTGTCTTGATACCCAATGTATCCCTGCAAAGTTTGGTGAAGATCTGAGTATGTAGTTTTTGACCTTATATGGAACCTCCTATCTGAAAATTTGAAAATTCTTAAAAAATTCGACCAAAATCTTGATGTTCCGAATCCTATGTTTTGTATGTTTTTTCCACGTGTCTTGACATGCAAAGTATTCCTGCAAAGTTTGGTGAAGATCTGAGTATGTAGTTTTTGACCTTATCTGGAACCTCCTATCTGAAAATTTGAAAATTCTTAAAAAATTCGTCGAAAATCTTGATGTCTCCGATCTCTTGTTTTGTACGTTTTTTCCACGTGTCTTGACATGCAAAGTAGTCCTGCAAAGTTTGGTGAAGATCTGAGTATGTAGTTTTTGACCTTATCTGGAACCTCCCATCTGAAAATTTGAAAATTCCTAAAAAATCCGTCCAAAATCTTGATGACCCCAATCTCTTGTTTTGTACGTTTTTTCCACGTGTCTTGACATCCAATGTATCCCTGCAATGTTTGGTGAAGATCTGAGTATGTCGTTTTTGACCTTATCTGGAACCTCCCATCTGAAAATTTGAAAATTCTTAAAAAATTCGTCGAAAATCTTGATGTCTCCAATCTTTTGTTTTGTACGTTTTTTCCACGTGTCTTGACATGCAAAGTATCCCTGCAACGTTTGGTGAAGATCTGAGTATGTAGTTTTTGACCTTATCTGGAACCTCCTATCTGAAAATTTGAAAATTCTTCAAAAATTCTTCGAAAATCTTGATGTCTCCAATCTCTTGTTTTGTACGTTTTTTCCACGTGTCTTGACATCCAATGTATTCCTGCAATGTTTGGTGGAGATCTGAGTATGTAGTTTTAGACCTTATCTGGAACCTCCTATCTGAAAATTTGAAAATTCTTCAAAAATTCTTCGAAAATCTTGATGTCTCCAATCTCTTGTTTTGTACGTTTTTTCCACGTGTCTTGACATCCAATGTATCCCTGCAAAGTTTGGTGAAGATCTGAGTATGTAGTTTTTGACCTTATATGGAACCTCCTATCTGAAAATTTGAAAATTCTTAAAAAATTCGTCCAAAATCTTGATGTCTCCAATCTCTTGTTTTGTACGTTTTTTCCACGTGTCTCGACCTCCAATGGATCCCTGCAAAGTTTGGTGAAGATCTGAGTATGTAGTTTTTGACCTCATCTGGAACCTCCTATCTGAAAATTTGAAAATTCTTAAAAAATTCGTCCAAAATCTTGATGTCTCCAATCTCTTGTTTTGTACGTTTTTTTCCACGTGTCTTGACATCCAATGTATCCCTGCAATGTTTGGTGAAGATCTGAGTATGTAGTTTTTGACCTTATCTGGAACCTCCCATCTGAAAATTTGAAAATTCCTAAAAAATCCGTCCAAAATCTTGATGACCCCAATCTCTTGTTTTGTACTTTTTTTCCACGTGTCTCGACCTCCAATGTATCCCTGCAAAGTTTGGTGAAGATCTGAGTATGTAGTTTTTGACCTTATATCGAACCTCCTATCTGAAAATTTGAAAATTCTTAAAAAATTCGTCCAAAATCTTGATGTCACCAATCCTATGTTTTGTATGTTTTTTCCACGTGTCTTGACATCCAATGTATCCATGCAAAGTTTGGTGAAGATCTGAGTATGTCGTTTTTGACCTTATCTGGAACCTCCCATCTGAAAATTTGAAAATTCTTAAAAAATTCGTCGAAAATCTTGATGTCTCCGATCTCTTGTTTTGTACGTTTTTTCCACGTGTCTTGACATGCAAAGTATTCCTGCAAAGTTTGGTGAAGATCTGAGTATGTAGTTTTTGACCTCATCTGGAACCTCCTATCTGAAAATTTGAAAATTCTTAAAAAATTCGTCCAAAATCTTGATGTCTCCAATCTCTTGTTTTGTACGTTTTTTCCACGTGTCTTGACATCCAATGTATCCCTGCAATGTTTGGTGAAGATCTGAGTATGTAGTTTTTGACCTTATCTGGAACCTCCCATCTGAAAATTTGAAAATTCCTAAAAAATCCGTCCAAAATCTTGATGACCCCAATCTCTTGTTTTGTACTTTTTTTCCACGTGTCTTGACATCCAATGTATCCCTGCAAAGTTTGGTGAAGATCTGAGTATGTAGTTTTTGATCTTATCTGGAACCTCCTATCTGAAAATTTGAAAATTCTTAAAAAATTCGTCCAAAATCTTGATGTCTCCAATCTCTTGTTTTGTACGTTTTTTCCACGTGTCTTGATATCCAATGTATCCCTGCAAAGTTTGGTGAAGATCTGAGTATGTTGTTTTTGACCTTATCTGGAACCTCCTTTCTGAAAATTTGAAAATTGTTAAAAAATTCGTCCAAAATCTTGATGTCTCCTATCTCTTGTTTTGTACGTTTTTTCCACGTGTCTTGACATCCAATGTATCCCTGCAAAGTTTGGTGAAGATCTGAGTATGTAGTTTTTGACCTTATCTGGAACCTCCCATCTGAAAATTTGAAAATTCTTAAAAAATTCGACCAATATCTTGATGTCTCCAATCTCTTGTTTTGTACGTTTTTTCCACGTGTCTTGACACATAATGTATCCATGCAAAGTTTGGTGAAGATCTGAGTATGTAGTTTTTGACCTTATATGGAACTTCCTATCTGAAAATTTAAAAATTCTTAAAAAATTCGTCCAAAATCTTGATGTCTCCGATCTCTTGTTTTGTACGTTTTTTCCACGTGTCTTGACATCCAATGTATCCCTGCAAAGTTTGGTGAAGATCTGAGTATGTAGTTTTTGACCTTATCTGGAACCTCCCATCTGAAAATTTGAAAATTCTTAACAAATTCGACCAAAATCTTGATGTCTCCAATCTTTTGTTTTGTACGTTTTTTCCACGTGTCTTGACACATAATGTATCCATGCAAAGTTTGGTGAAGATCTGAGTATGTAGTTTTTGACCTTATATGGAACCTCCTATCTGAAAATTTGAAAATTCTTAAAAAATTCGTCCAAAATCTTGATGTCTCCAATCTCTTGTTTTGTACGTTTTTTCCACGTGTCTTGACATCCAATGTATCCCTGCAAAGTTTGGTGAAGATCTGAGTATGTAGTTTTTGACCTTATCTGGAACCTCCCATCTGAAAATTTGA
Source organism: Lepisma saccharinum (assembly GCF_977018435.1). Lineage (NCBI taxonomy): Eukaryota > Metazoa > Arthropoda > Insecta > Zygentoma > Lepismatidae > Lepisma > Lepisma saccharinum. Next base: position 116,495 of record NW_028143368.1, read on the forward strand.
AAATTCCTAAAAAATCCGTGCAAAATCTTGATGACCCCAATCTCTTGTTTTGTACGTTTTTTCCACGTGTCTTGACATCCAATGTATCCATGCAAAGTTTGGTGAAGATCTGAGTATGTCGTTTTTGACCTTATCTGGAACCTCCCATCTGAAAATTTGAAAATTCTTAAAAAATTCGTCGAAAATCTTGATGTCTCCAATCTTTTGTTTTGTACGTTTTATCCACGTGTCTTGACATGCAAAGTATCCCTGCAACGTTTGGTGAAGATCTGAGTATGTAGTTTTTGACCTTATCTGGAACCTCCCATCTGAAAATTTGAAAATCCTAAAAAATCCGTCCAAAATCTTGATAACCCCAATCTCTTGTTTTGTACGTTTTTTCCACGTGTCTTGACATCCAATGTATCCCTGCAAAGTTTGGTGAAGATCTGAGTATGTAGTTTTTGACCTTATCTGGAACCTCCTATCTGAAAATTTGAAAATTCTTAAAAAATTCGTCCAAAATCTTGATGTCTCCAATCTCTTGTTTTGTACGTTTTTTCCACGTGTCTTGATATCCAATGTATCCCTGCAAAGTTTGGTGAAGATCTGAGTATGTCGTTTTTGACCTTATCTGGAACATCCTTTCTGAAAATTTGAAAATTGTTAAAAAATTCGTCCAAAATCTTGATGTCTCCTATCTCTTGTTTTGTACGTTTTTTCCACGTGTCTTGACATCCAATGTATCCCTGCAAAGTTTGGTGAAGATCTGAGTATGTAGTTTTTGACCTTATCTGGAACCTCCCATCTGAAAATTTGAAAATTCTTAAAAAATTCGACCAAAATCTTGATGTCTCCAATCTCTTCTTTTGTACGTTTTTTCCACGTGTCTTGACACATAATGTATCCATGCAAAGTTTGGTGAAGATCTGAGTATGTAGTTTTTGACCTTATATGGAACCTCCTATCTGAAAATTTGAAAATTCTTAAAAAATTTGACCAAAATCTTGATGTCCCCAATCCTATGTTTTGTATGTTTTTTCCACGTGTCTTGACATCCAATGTATCCCTGCAGAGTTTGGTGAAGATCTGAGTATGTAGTTTTTGACCTTATCTGGAACCTCCCATCTGAAAATTTGAAAATTCTTAAAAAATTCGTCGAAAATCTTGATGTCTCCAATCTCTTGTTTTGTACGTTTTTTCCACGTGTCTTGACATGCAAAGTATCCCTGCAACGTTTGGTGAAGATCTGAGTATGTAGTTTTTGACCTTATCTGGAACCTCCTATCTGAAAATTTGAAAATTCTTAAAAAATTCGTCCAAAATCTTGATGTCTCCAATCTCTTGTTTTGTACGTTTTTTCCACGTGTCTTGACATCCAATGTATCCCTGCAATGTTTGGTGAAGATCTGAGTATGTAGTTTTTGACCTTATATGGAACCTCCTATCTGAAAATTTGAAAATTCTTAAAAAATTCGACCAAAATCTTGATGTCTCCAATCTCTTGTTTTGTACGTTTTTTCCACGTGTCTTGACATCCAATGTATCCCTGCAAAGTTTGGTGAAGATCTGAGTATGTAGTTTTTGACCTTATATTGAACCTCCCATCTGAAAATTTGAAAATTCTTAAAAAATTCGTCCAAAATCTTGCTGTCTCCAATCTCTTGTTTTGTACGTTTTTTCCACGTGTCTTGATACCCAATGTATCCCTGCAAAGTTTGGTGAAGATCTGAGTATGTAGTTTTTGACCTTATATGGAACCTCCTATCTGAAAATTTGAAAATTCTTAAAAAATTCGACCAAAATCTTGATGTTCCGAATCCTATGTTTTGTATGTTTTTTCCACGTGTCTTGACATGCAAAGTATTCCTGCAAAGTTTGGTGAAGATCTGAGTATGTAGTTTTTGACCTTATCTGGAACCTCCTATCTGAAAATTTGAAAATTCTTAAAAAATTCGTCGAAAATCTTGATGTCTCCGATCTCTTGTTTTGTACGTTTTTTCCACGTGTCTTGACATGCAAAGTAGTCCTGCAAAGTTTGGTGAAGATCTGAGTATGTAGTTTTTGACCTTATCTGGAACCTCCCATCTGAAAATTTGAAAATTCCTAAAAAATCCGTCCAAAATCTTGATGACCCCAATCTCTTGTTTTGTACGTTTTTTCCACGTGTCTTGACATCCAATGTATCCCTGCAATGTTTGGTGAAGATCTGAGTATGTCGTTTTTGACCTTATCTGGAACCTCCCATCTGAAAATTTGAAAATTCTTAAAAAATTCGTCGAAAATCTTGATGTCTCCAATCTTTTGTTTTGTACGTTTTTTCCACGTGTCTTGACATGCAAAGTATCCCTGCAACGTTTGGTGAAGATCTGAGTATGTAGTTTTTGACCTTATCTGGAACCTCCTATCTGAAAATTTGAAAATTCTTCAAAAATTCTTCGAAAATCTTGATGTCTCCAATCTCTTGTTTTGTACGTTTTTTCCACGTGTCTTGACATCCAATGTATTCCTGCAATGTTTGGTGGAGATCTGAGTATGTAGTTTTAGACCTTATCTGGAACCTCCTATCTGAAAATTTGAAAATTCTTCAAAAATTCTTCGAAAATCTTGATGTCTCCAATCTCTTGTTTTGTACGTTTTTTCCACGTGTCTTGACATCCAATGTATCCCTGCAAAGTTTGGTGAAGATCTGAGTATGTAGTTTTTGACCTTATATCGAACCTCCTATCTGAAAATTTGAAAATTCTTAAAAAATTCGTCCAAAATCTTGATGTCACCAATCCTATGTTTTGTATGTTTTTTCCACGTGTCTTGACATCCAATGTATCCATGCAAAGTTTGGTGA